>NW_022987559.1:447500-563203 GCF_902827165.1 Trematomus bernacchii
TTGATTCCAGACCGACGGCGTTATTGATGAGTGAGAATTTAATTCAACCAGCTCGTTTGTCAACATGACATCACCATTTAACTACGACCATGACATGGATGCGAACACCCGCGGATGAGCCGGGTCACACACACACACACACACACACACACCACATAGCACACACACAAAAAAAACAACCATTTCCACACCCATGCAACCATTCCACAGAGGCAGAATAATACTTCCGATCCTGCAGCTTTTTCTGCATCAATTACAAACAATTAATTGTGTTCAATATTTAAACAATGTGTTTTTAACCATTCAAATCAATCATTCAAAGACAATAACAGGCAATTACCAGGAGTGCATTAAGCTATATGACTAATGCATTGTCCTTGCTATGACTAATGTATAGCCTAAGGATACTTCTGGCCTCTTTCTGATTGGATAAATATTTCATACCACATCCTGACCTACAGCACATGACATGGAAAACATGTTGTGGAGGAGAATTGAACAAATTGCTTACTATGAATAAATGTGTTTCTAACTAGAGAGGAAAAACAGGTAACCAAACCATCACCAGCAAATAATGTATTTTTTTACAAACAGGCTAAACTGACTTTTAAATTGAAGCTTTACATTAATATTCTACCTGTGTAATTGTATCTAACCTACACAGACAATTGTCAGCATATAAGTAATATAAAAGATATTAAATAAGGTGTTGGTAATTGTTCCCTTTTACTGCCTATGCAAATAAATATTGCCATCTTTTATTACCTTTTATTCAGCAGTTACATTTCATATGATAATTGTCGGGTAGAAGAATTATAATAAAATATCAGTTAATTTACACAATTTTCTAAATATTCACAAAAGACTGAGCAAATAAATAAACAAAAAATTAGCAAATTTGAATAGGTCCTAACCTAACAGTAGCTAATAACTGTTGCAGAAGATATATTAATAGTGTGACATTAAAACATGATATACTTTTTATTTAAAATAGTAAATTGGAAAAGCACAGTAAAGACATAATGTAGAAAGTGCTAAAATTCCAAATGTAAAAGCAGTGTTGCTATTCTTAATAAAATACACAGCAGGCACTCAATAAAGTTTTTATTTGTATTATATGTCTGTGCTGACATTTTGCACCATTAACCAATAATCATCCATAATCACTGGACTTTACTGCTGGCATCCTATATATTACATTCCACATTACATCCATTACAGTATTTTTCTATCTTAAAATATAGAGGTGAACGAGAGAAAGAGACAATTTTGGACGAGCATTTTTCAATACAGCAGGGGTAAGATACAGCGTGGAAAACAATGGGACCAGCTATCTCTGTATGGATTGGGAGGCTTGATAGGAGGGAGGTGGGCAATCAGGACCGTGAGGGCCCTCGATGAGAGCGTCCAGCAGGGGTTATTGGCTGGAGCGGCCCCCCAGGGGAGCTGTCTCTCCCTCTTTCTCTCCCTCTTTCTCTCCCTTTTTGGGCCCATGGGTCTCTCGAGGGTCCCTGGGGAGTGAAACTGTAGAGGCCGATTCGCTGCAGGGCCCCTATAGGCACCAAGCATGAAACACACCAAGGGGGGTAGTCCACTGAATTTAGGTGGTCGGTGGTAGGAACAGACAGATGGACAACCGAAGATGGGTGTCATCTCCAGGTATCACCGCTAGTGTGTGTGTGTGTGTTTGAATGTGTGTATTTCACAGAGAAAGGCAGTCAACCAAAGGTGAATAGAGAGTTTGTTTCTCCCTTAAAAAGTTTGAAGATGTTGGATAATGACGTCCACACATCGTCTGTGAATTAATCTGGATTTCAGCTGCTTTGATGGTGGATTTCTGTTTTTGTGCGTGTGAATACTGAGTTTATAGTTTGCCTGTTATGTTGTCTCTGCGGTCGTGTCAGACGTAAGAAAAATAGGAGTTTGGTCAGAAGAGTGCGTGGAAGGACGAAGGGGTGGATGCTGTAGGTGTTAGCATCCCTCCTCCTCCTCCTGCTCCTCACCTCCCGTCCTCCTCTACCCCTCCAACACCATCTTATTTTCCCCTCTTTCAATCTCACACACCCTCCCTCCATCCCTCTCTTCCACAGACGCGCACAACCACACTACATTCTACAAGAAATAATTGCTTTTGTCTGGAAGGAGTGTAGGGAGGAGGGAAAGGGGGCGCGCATGGCTCCCTCTGTGGAGAGAAGGGGGTCTTTGAAGGACAACTAGTCACTTCTCCCTCCTCTCCTTCTTTCTCCTCTTCTCTCCTCATCTCCCTTCCTCTCATTCTCCCTCATTTGCTTCACCTTACTGCTCTCTGTTAGTTTTCTTCCTCTCCCTCATCCCGTCTTCACTCTCCATCTCTCTCCTCCTTCTCTCCTCTCTTCTCTGTCCTCCTCTTGCTCCTTTCCCCTCCTCTCCCTCATTGGACCTGCGGATGTCATCTGTCATACGTGAAGCGGAGAGAGAAGGACAATAAAACCTGGTTGTCTACTACAGAGGATGACACATTTTTCATAATTAAGAATATGCCACTTTGGTGTGCCGCACACATTTCTTGACAATATGGCTTTCCGTTGATGACAGAGAAAAAGAGAAGTCTGGTGATGATGGCAAAATCATTTATTTTATGTGCAATTTCCATTCAAACAGGGCCTAATCACACGCAGCAATAAGTGGTGAGGTATAAACAGTCCTGTGGGACGGGGCTTTCAGGAGCAAGAGCTCACTCATTCCTATTGATTTGCTCGTATTGACTGCGATGTTTAAGGTATAGATTTTTCTATTTAAAAATCTATATCGACAATAATCTGGTGTGTAAGCGGCAGGCGTTGACGGATGCTGGTCTGTAATTGACAGCGTGTAACATGTGGAGGGAGAGGGCAGGAGGCGAGGAGAAGAGAGGCATGCTGGGAGAGGCCGGCATGCTGCCCGGGACGGAGGAAACAAGATCCAGGAGCAGGGGGGGGGGGGAGGTGATCACCTCAATCATGGAGGGGCTCATCCCCTGACAGCTTGTGTATTTGTGTTTTTATTTACATGCAAACATAACAAGTTCATGCACATTGGTCATTAACCTCACTCAGTTTTACTTCACCAACATGTACTTTCATGCTGCAAACAGCTTCATCATCATCATCATTTATTCACAAGTTCTTTAAATAAGATACAAGTACAATCACAAGTCATAATGGAGACATGTGAATAGGACACCTCGATAAGCTATGAGAACTGACATAAACATTACATATCATTAATACATATAGAATTGAGAGAGTTCATGTAATATTCAGAGACATTACAACCCAAAAACATACCCACACTGACCAAAAACCCTAAAAACGAAACTACTCTAACCCTAAAATATCTAATTCATCAGTCTAAACAAATGTTTAAGATAATAAACACAGCTTCATATTTCCCAGAACAGCAGTGGTCGCTCTTGTCTTCCTCCATCTGAATAACATAATGGTGCTCAGGAGGTCTTATTAAAAGCAGCAGTGATGAGATAACTTAATTGTGTGCATGGGTATACTCCACTAGGTATTAGCGTTAAGCACCTATAGGTATCCATGGATTCTCTTATCTGGTCCTTATCCCTCCGAGGCAGGCCGCTATAGTAATGCACTGATCACCATTGGCATCATTATAGCCGGTATTATTAAGAGAGGGGGGGGAAAAAAATCCAGAAATCAATACAGGATACCTTTTGCAGCGGTAGTGAAAACGAGGAAGATGGGGGGTGGGAGGAGGTAGGTGGGAGGGAGGGAGGGAGGGGGATGGAGCGAGGGAGGTGCGGGGGTGGGGTGGTGATGTGTGAGTAGTAGCGGGTCCTCTCTCGACTCAATGTTGCGGCCAGATCGCTACAATCCTGGAGGGAGCCGGGTCGAATGAGATATTGGGGTTCCCATAATAATACCGGGGACAGACAGACAGACAAACAGACACACAGACGGATGGACGGAGATAGGCAAGTGTTCCGATAAAACGCGACACCATAACCGGAGTATACATCTTATTTCCGTTGTTATTTTTAGCATTTTTAGTTATTTAATTAACCGCTCGTATTTATTTATTTATTTATCTATCGATTGATTACGTTTTAATTACTGCCTTGTGACAGAGAGCGAGGGAGGAGGAGCGTCAGGGCCAAGCGCGCGTTGTGTTTCAGTGTGTGTGTGTGTTTAGCCATTTTTTGCCACACTTGTTTATTTATTTGTTGATGATAGCCTTTAATGAGGCTGTTTTGAATGTGCTCGCGACGCGATCTGCTGCTTTGCTTTTGCAGCGGCTGAATGTCTTCTATGTAGCCTTCATGCAAAAAGAGAAAGGAGCTAGAGACCAAATACAATAGATCAAACCAAATACTACAGAAATCCAAATAAGACTTTCTAACTCTGCTGGCCTTTTACACTGTCTTGTTTGTAGCCTATGTATCATTATTTATTGTGCCGTTTTTAAATTGCAAAATACCAAAGCTAAGCCCGGCCGGTGTGAGCTACAGGAGGCTAGCGACTGTTCCCATGCCTTTTCACACCTATAGAAACATTAGTGAGGAGTGAGAGGATCAAATAAGCTCGCTATGTTTACTCAAGGAGAAGGTTTTAAAGGTAACAGAGACGCAGGTGCATCCACGACTCACAGCCTTGTATTCTAAAGCCACTACAATAGGCCTGTAATTGTAACACAACTTTTCCTGTACAAGTGATCTCCGCTCGATCCGTCTGTGTGTCAGTCTGGACTGTGAAGCTAAACTGCTGCACTCAAGGGGACCATCCTACACATATGTTCTATGCACATTTACACCAAAACTAATGCCGGCCACCAGTCGACATCCACACATGTAAATAAAAGGGCGCAGCTGGGCTACATGTGTACACACCTAACGGCAAATGTTGTGAGCTCTCCATACCAAAAATATCCCCAAAGCTGTGCACCAGAGAAACGGACGAAGACAACAGAGCTCCAGAAGAGGACAGAGCTGGTACTTCTGTCAGATTATTTGCATCAAAACAAGAAGGAAGATCATGTTTGTCCCCTTGCCGGTGCCGTTCGTGTTTCAGAGAAGTGCTGCTGACCTCGCCGCCTGGCGTCTCAAGTCTCCTCAGGCTCTCCGCTCCAACTCCGGTAAGACATTTTCTCTCTTCTTCTCCCCCGCTACACATCCTCCATGTCGGTCAGACTCAGCCATGCAGACCCGCCCCGCCTCGCTCGGTGCCGATGCACTAGCAGAGGGGAGAGCTGTCGGTGCACACACCCACTTACACACACACACACTCCTCCGGCTCCCTTTGAAGGCTTAAACACAGTCCTTTAAACTTGAGAATCAAAGAAGCTTTCCCCAGCGCACCGGAGCGTCCAGACTCATTGAAAATTAATTGCGTAAAATGTCCGTTTTTGCAGTCCATTCTGTGTAGCGATGCGCCACTGTTCCTTCCGTGTGTTGCTTAATTTCCACGCCGACTATTTCCCGTTTCTCTGAGTGTATTTCTCTCCTGTCTCCGTCCCCATCCTTCCCCTCTCCTCCACTGCCTGCGCCTGAGCCTCAGCCTCCGTCTCTCCCCAACTAGACTCTCGGCAGGCAGGGAATATTCATGCCAACTTATCGATCCTGCGGAGATCGATTCCTGGGCCGGTGGAAGAAGGGAGAGGGGGAGAGAGTAGGTGCACGAAGGAGTACGAACAAACGAGAGTATAGAGACAGAAACCATTATTTCCCCCTTTTTATTTCACAATGTTTTGACAATGTGTTTTAATGACATAATATGTTTGTGTTCTGCTTTGTGGTTCTCTGTGATGGATGCCTTTGCAGTGACTTGCATGCTGGGTAAAGGGGACATGGTTTGTAAACACCACTGGAAATAGACTTCCCTTCTGGAGATTGCATCTCTCTGTCCCATCGCAGCTCGGCTGCTGCACGGTTGAAAGCGGAGGAGCAGAGGGAGTGTGGAGGGAGTCAGGGAAGGAAGAAGGGGGAGGGAGCCGTTCTGGGGCGCCGTCTGCGTTTCATCTGCGCTGGAGCGGAATAAAAGACGCATGGTGGGAGCAGCCAGGCTGGCTTCAGTGTGTCACTGACTGTAGCTGTGAGAGAGCTCCAGCTCACTCCAGCTTCGACTGTTTGTCAGACATGCAACAGCTGCTCAGCCCTGTCCCCCCCACTACATCTTTGGAGAGGGAAGGATGCCTCTAATGTGTTTTATGTCCTGTTTGTGCAAAGGGCTGCAAAGTATGAGGGAAAATGCCCTGAGGTCAATTGGATTATTCACTAATGCATATACATACAGTAACTTGCAGTGCGTAAATGTGTGCACCTTATTCGATGGACTCTTAAAGGGCCAGGCATCCCCTCTAGTGACCTCCCCCCCTCTCTATTTCCAGATCAGTTCAATTTGATTTCAGAGATGCCAGCTTCCCTTTACCCCACATACTCAGTCACAGGTGCACAGCATGTGACAATGAAGTGATAGGTGATACAGGGGGAGAGGAAGAGAGGGTAGAGGGATGAGAGGGACCTGTTACCTTCCATATCTCCAGAGATATACACACAGAAAAGAGGGGAGAGGGGTTGAGGGGAGGACTAGGGGACCGAGGAGGAGGAGTTTTAGTGCTCCGCACGTTGAAAAATGGCGAATGTCAGAATGAGATAAAAAAAATGTGGAAAGAGAGAGCGGGAGAGAGGGAGAAGTGGGTGGAAGTAAGAGTAGATGACAGAGTGAAAAACGAGGAGGGAGAGAAAAACCCAGTTTGAGCTGGAGAGGTGAGAGTAAACCACGGATGAGCCATTATGTTGCAGCGTCCCGGGCCAGGGCCAGCATCTGAATAAGCAGGCAAACTGATAGGATGTGTACACAGGCTGCTGGAGCCCTGAGATGCTGGGATAACAGTGATTCACAATGCTATGCTGATTTTGTTCCACTCTGATAACACAGTACAAGGTGCTGTCCTTTTCAAGGAGTTTGTCGCTAAACGGGTCCAGGGTCAGTTCAGCATCTCAGGACTGAAATAGGACTGTCCTGTTGTTTCTTTAGGAATTATGCAGTGGCAAATACCAAGGGGACGACAACAAATGGATGTTTTTACTCTGAAGAAAGAGTTGACACCACAGACGTGTCATCAGGAACTTTTTGTCCAGTTTAGGCCTTGTGCCCTTGAGTTATAATCAGTCTAACACACACACACACACACACGTTTTCAGGGGAACGCAGTTAACTTGAGTCTTTGACTGGTGGTCGCTCCTTGACTTCCTGTGAGTCGGAGCTTTGTACGGGGTCAGAGGTCGCAGCAGGAGGGTTTGATTTAGCCCCACCTGACCCTTCTTTGCCCCCTGTGTTTTCATTTCTTTCATGTTACAACAGGCCTCGAGCACTCATGCACAACCCCTGTGGGGGCTCACACACAGACATCGTCATGAAACAGGCGAAGCATCATATAGCATAAAACAAGCATGTTAGACCGTTTTCCACCTGGATAGTGAGCCGCTGTAACGCATCCAGGTTTTGTTCTATTTTTAATGGTATCGTGTCTGTGAAGGCCCAGGTCACTCCTGTGTGAACTACGTGTGTGTGTGTGTGTGTGTGTGTGTGTGTGTGTGTGTGTGTGTGTGTGTGTGTGTGTGTGTGTGTGTGTGTGTGTGTGTGTGTGTGTGTGTGTGTGTGTGGTGTGTGTGTGTGTGTGTGTGTGTGTGTGTGTGTGTGTGTGTGTGTGTGTGTTTGTGTAGTAAAGTGGTTTGTGAAGCCATCAGCATTAACTGGTGTATGAAAGTTTAATGGGACATAGAGGAGAAACCGCAGGTTTCCCACACAGTGCAGGGCTTGATATGATATGATTTGATATGATGGGACATCAAGGGGTCTGGAGACTACTTTTTTTCTCTCTTTCTCTCACATACACTTACACAAACACCTAGATTCACTTCATCTCAGCTATGCACCTCATGTCACACACCATTAACCACCATCTCCTATCATATACTGCCTAACTCCCCCACACACACCACTCAGATTTTAGCCCGCTTAATTTCTGTCTCTGAATTTCAGTCAGAATAACAGTTACTGTTGTTTACAATTCTCAGAACCTTTCAGGGTCACAGGTCCAATCTAATGTTTTCAATCCAACAAAATGTTCACTTTTAATCCATTAATCTCAACGTCTTCAGCTCTGTGTCTGTGCTTTCTGGTTACTTTCGAGAAATGTTTACATATTCATGAGGCGCTGGCACATGTCTTCGATGGCTGATGTTAGACTGTGCATGTGCCGACCCATTTGCTCTGTGTATGTCTGAGCAAGAGAGAGTGCGTAAGAGTGTGTGTGTGTGGGCACATGCATGAGCACACGTGCAAACTAGTGTGTGTAGGTATAGATCGGCTTGTGGAGGGGAGCGTGCAAGTCGCAGTGTTAACATGATTGCAAATGACAAAATGTCAACCTGGGTTTGTTAGCAACATAATGGGGAATCAATAGACACGAGAAAGATGTCAATACTACATGCTTTATTGCATTAAGCTACCTCTCTCCTTCTCCGTAGCCCTCTCTCTCCTCTTCTTCTCCCTCTCCCTCCTGCTCTCTGTCACAATACAATTCTCTCTCCCTGTGGTAGTAGAATTAGATTGCACTATATGAGCTAGCCACAGGGTCCTGAATGCAGCAGGCTGATGGCAGAATGCTTCTGGAGTTAATGGGCTATCTGTGTGGCTATTTACGTATATTAAGCTCACGTAGATGTCCCCGGCTCAGTTTGACAACGTGACGGGGACCAAAGCAGCCTCCTCAGTGACGTCTTATGTTTAGGGGTTGCAGTAATACAATGAGACTAAGAGCATCTGAACTCCTGCTCTTAGAAAAATGATTAAAGGTAATCATAGAGCATTACTCAAATCATCTGGCAGCAGAAAAAGGCTTATTTATGACAGCGTAGCATCTTTTCTGAGGATGCAGTCACCTGCTGTTGTACTTAAGGTTAAAATGCTCTGTTTAAATTGATACATTTGGGAATTAAACCTGTTTTGGATTAATCCACACAAATCCAAATGTGCAGTGATAACATTTGAGTTTATTTTAATCCTATTAACTGTTTGCTTCTTTATGGATTTGCACAAGTGTACATTCACACCAGTGTGTGTGTGTGTGTGTGTGTGTGTGTGTGTGTGTGTGTGTGTGTGTGTGTGTGTGTGTGTGTGTGTGTGTGTGTGTGTGTGTGTGTGTGTGTGTGTGTGTGTGTGTGTGTATGTGTATGTGTATGTGTGTGTGTGTGTGTGTGTGTGTGTGTGTGTGTGTGTGTGTGTGTGTGTGTGTGTGTGTGTGTTGAGACTAATGTAGTATTAATGCTGATGAAGTCCCAAAGCTCATTAGCAACATTGAGTGGTGTTCAGTTTCTCCAAGGGCGCAGTACGGACACACACACACATATATATATATATATATATAGTGCATCCTCGTTAGCCATAAGTGTATTAATAAGCATCTCCACACACACACATATAAACACATACACACTCTCACCAATCAATGACCTTTACTCATGTGCTTTTTAAATATGCATACTCCAACAAAGACAGCAGGACACAGCAAGAGAATCATGCAAACATATTCTTCTGAAGAGCTCGATGAGTAGCATTTACAGTCTGTCCATTATTCGTGAATGTAGTTGTTGTGCACTATATATCATTGGATTGACACACACACACGTACACGGACCCGCGCTCCGAGGAATAATTTTGTGTACTCGGTAGCTGTGTCCAGTGAAATACAGCCCAGCATTAGTCCTAATCAGGGGCCGGGTGAGCAGGCCACTTAATCAAAGCTATCACCTGGAGAACACACACACACACACACACACAGAGGGATAGAGGGTGTGTGTGTTCGTGGGCAGTTAATCAACACATCAGCAGGAATAAACACATACAAACCACCTGACTCCATTGTGGGAATGGATTTATACCTCTTTCAGTGTTTCTCGTCGCCTCTTTCCCTCTCTCTCCTCCAATAACATACGGATGGCGTACATAGGGAGGACTCAAGCATACTTGACCTCTACACAGGGGGCATCCAGTTGTACCCTTGAGTGTGTGAGTGTGTGTGTGACGCCCGGTCAGTAGTGGCCTGGTTGTGATCAGGATTGTAGTGGGTTTCGCAACATGCTGCCAATCACCCACATCCGACTAGGCAGTCAAAACAAGCTTTTGAACTCCCGCTGATTATATTGAACTCTGATTTTTTTTCTTCCTCCAAAGATTGCCTGATTTATTCAAACATCAGACTCCCTACATTCCTCTGGTCGGAGGGGCAAAAGCTGTATGCATTTGTGTGTTTTTTGTTGCATGTAGGGTCCGAGCAGTGTATGCTGCTGGGATGACTGTGTTCTCATGAACACACCAACAATCTGTGTTCTCCAGCCAATGTCTTTTTGCTGTTGATTGCCGCAGGCTGTAACCTCTGCCCCCCCGCTCATGTGCCAGTACATTTAGATAATAAAAAAGGCCAATAAAATCCAGGGGTTTGATTGGGTGTCTCCCCTTAGCCCAGCAGAGCGGACGACTAAATCAGAGGTCCTTCTCTCCATTTCATTTAGCTGATAAGATTTATGGTAATGAAGGGGTCCTATTAACCTTTGGGGTTCCACTGCTGTCCTTCAGAGCGAGGGGTGGATGAGAGTGCTTACCGATCGGGTTTTGAGGCACAGGCAGCGAACACGTCTGCTATAAGCAATGTCACTTCATCGCAAAAAGCACCCTCTGGAGTGCACACACACACACAGTCACACACACAGTCACACACACAGTCACACACAACGGAGGCTCTCCAAAAAGCAGCTTTCAGGGAGTTGAATGCACGTTTAATCCCCCTCCTCTCTTTCTCTTCTCTGCATTCTCCCTTTTCTTTATCCCCTCTATCCTTCCTGTTCGCCATCCTTCTCTCGGCAGGAGTGCTCTGTTAAGAAATTAATCTGTTGTACTCCACCACCTCGACTGCCTCTCATTTCCTCGCGCGATCTCTCTTGTACGCGGCCTTTTTTTCAGAAGTGCAACTCTTTTTCTCCATTATGTGTAAAAATAATGAAAAGAATACTAACAATAAAATGACATCTGATTTAAACTTAGATTAAATATTTTTGATACAACTATATTTTCTATCATTTCTACCTGCATATATCCATACCAACAACACTGATCTTCTATAAATATTAGGGGGCAGTAATAAAGGGGGGATGACAGGGGGAGGCGTAAACCCCTCCTTCTCTTGTACATGGGCTGCACCCCTCTGTCCCTTTGTCTGCTTGTAAAGGGGACGAGGGGGGAGGCGCATAATGGGGGTGCCGGAGGAGTGACTAAGTGACCTCTCTCTCCCCTTTCTTTTGACGCTCCCATGTTCTGTCCATTTTGTCGTGTCCGTCCCTCTCCCTCCCTCCTCTTTCATCCTCTTTCGTTCCCCCTTTTTTCAGGCTGGTTAAGTCGCCATGGCTGTTGGCCTCATATGTCCTGTCCGCTCTCTCTCTCTCTCCCTCCTTCTCCCCCCTCCTCTCTCTCTACCCGCATCTTTCCAAAGCAGCAGCCTGGTTGCCAAAGTGTCTGTCGGACACATTAAGGCCCATAAAAGCCTAGTCTGCGGTCGCACTCTTAACCACCAGTCAGAGGTAGTGTACAAAAGTGACTTTAAATGAGTCTGTGATTACCCTGGAACATGAAGAGACACTGAAGTGGCCAAGAGAGTGTGAGACAAGGCCGAAGCATCCAAGAGAGGCGGAGGAAGAGCTGCCCTTGGACGTTTATCGAGTCTCTTAAGGAAAATTGAACAGAAACGAATATTTGTTTCTCCCACAACTAAGAGCTAAAAAGGCTACCTGGAAGTGGAACAAGCGATGAGAAGTTATAACCCGTCACCCACCCCCTTCATCACAACCTGCTTTTGCCCCTCCGCTCCCCGTCACCCCTCTTCCTAATTGGCCACATGCTGCCTTGAGTGACAAGTGTAATCATCAGTCAAATTATGATGGGGGGGGGAAGAAGGTGGAGACCAGGGGAGATGGAGGAGGAAGAGAGGAACAGCAGAAGGTGGTTGGGGGGGGCGGCGGCGGGTGAAGGGGTTGAAAGGAAGTGCTTTGATCAGAGATAGAGAGGGGGTGAGCGGGCAAACAGACAGAGCTACATGGAAACCTGCTGTCCACACACCTGCTGCTTCAGAGATGGGCAACATCAGACCTCAGCATACTAAAGAACATCACACACAAGCTTTGTAACGGCCTCACAGTTAATCCCAAAGATGTGCACTGATTGTTCTCACAACGCGTCTTGATATTGAACTTGGTCTTTTCATTTGAAATTGCCACAAAAGTCCTCTTCTGTCATTACATTTGCACAGCACAGAACAATTAAATCACAGGGTGTGCTGGTGGCAACACGCTCTTTGACTCTGTGTTATATTTGGATGGACTTTGTAAGCGAGAGCAGATGTTAGCTCTCCAGCCAGCTAACGAGGTTTACAGTAATTAGGAGTGCTGATGAAGCGCTTTGATTCCCCGGCTGTGGCGGCTCTCTCATTAGCGGCTAGCTAGCTTGCGCTGCAGCAGGCGCTCCAGTCACATCCTATTAGGCGGCTCAATGTACACTCTGAATTAGGAGCGGGAGATTAAGTGGAGATGAAAACTGTCTGCGTACACACACACATGGATAAATGCACACACACACATGCGTGCACACACACACACACATGAATACAAAAATGACGAGCAAAGTTCACATAGACTTGCTGTTATAATGAGGTAAGGAGAAGAAAATTCCTCCTTTGGAACCAACATTTTAACAAGACACTAATTGGGGTTGGTTTTGCAGTGAACATGAAGAATCTAAAACTTATGCATGTGGCAAGTTTTTTCAAAAGGAAGGGTGCTAATGAGAATAAAAACAAATGCAACAAAGAGTGAAACAGTATCACCATTTTTTTACACATTAGCCAACATGTCTTGTGTGTAAGCATAACACTCTTGGTGTCTAATCCTGGCAGTGGAATATTTCCCCTCTTTCCTACGAATGAAAGACAACTAAAAGACAACCTTGAGAATACTCCGATATGCTCCTTCTGTTCTTCGCTCTCTGTATTGGTCAATACTCTCTACCCGCTCCTCTCCGCTCACTCCGCTCTGGCTCTCTCGTCGTCTTTTGTGTGATGGAGTGATTATTGAGGACGTGGCTCCTGTGTTTAACGCTGGTTGATGAAGTCTGCCTTTGTCTGTCTCTGCTAACCTGTCGCAACCGGGACACCGCTTATAGCAAAATCAATACACAGAGTAGAAGAGAGAGAGAGAGAGGGGCCTGGCAAGGGAGGGAGAAAAGACAGGAGAGGGAGGGAGAGAGGGTTTTTTGAAGGCAGATGAAGGCTGCGAGAGGGGGCGAGGATAGTGCAGGACATGTTTGAAAAGTAAGACGAAAAGAGTGGGACATTTAAATACATGACTCCACCGCTGCTGCTGGTGTGTGAAAATCAGGGCATTTATATGTATGTGTGTGTGTTGCCTGTGCATGGCCTTGACTGAGCGGCGGTTGTATCGCTTGTAGTGTGTGTGATTGTTTAAGTGTGTGTACACCAGCAGCAGCAGGATGGGACGGTATCTGTGTGAGAGCTTCTCTTACTCCCTCTCTCCCCCTGGAGTCAAAGTCAGCGTGAAGAGGAGAGGGGAGAGACAGAGGGACGAGGAGAAGGACGGAGGAGGAGAGGGAAGGATAGGGAGAAGGAGAGGTGTAAGGGGTGAGCAGGAGGAGGAGGGGGGAAGCAGTAGTGTGAGAGAGGCACAGCTGGGAAATGAGAAATGCAACCCCTCCCCGTGTACCACCACCTTACACTCACACACACACGCACGCACACACACACACACACACACACACACACACACATGCACGATCCCCATCTCTTTATCCTCCCCTCAGGAAAGAAGAGGTGGAGGTGGGGGGGGGGGCTGTGAAGGGAAGGGAGAGGCAGGGGGGGATAGGAAGAGATGGAGAAGGGGACAGATAGGGGCATTAAAATTCATGGCCTTTTTTTTTTATTTTCCCTGCTGAAAATCAATAGTGTTTACTATGAATGAGTGGAACAGTGGACAACAGTGGTGCCGGGGGGACAGAGGGAGACAGAGAGGAGGAGGAGGAGGAGGAGGAGGAGGAGGAGGAGGAGGAGGAGGAGGATGAGGAAGAAGAAAAGGAAGAGAGAGAAGGAGAGGGAGGTAAAGAGGAGGAGGGGTGACTTTATTGCGATAGGCAGAAGCACCAGAGGCCAAGGTTAAAGACCAGCAGCAGCAGAGAGACCGAGAGAGATGGAGGCACTAAGTAAATCCACTTGTCTTCTAAAACAGACATACTGCCCTGTAAATGCATATTTACTATTGGCTATCATAAGATTGTAATGTAAAGTCAATCATAACCTGCCCGACAGTAATGTCCCCCGCTGTAATATCATCCGTTCAGCCTTCTTTTCTCTTCTTACTTTCCATTCCTCATTCCTCGCTTCGGCTGGCTCCACCTCTCAAGAACATGTGTGTGTGTGTTAATTGGCAGCCAGCAAACACCACTGACACAGCCTCTCAACAAGCAAACAGCACACTCACACACACACACACACACACACACACACACACACACACACACACACACACACACACACACACACACACACACACACACACACACACACACACACACACACACACACACACACACACCACACACACATACAAACTCCAGACCCGTTCACACTGAGTTGTTCTGCCACCCTGACCCTGATTCCTGCAGCTGAAAGTCTAGAAGTTCAGGATGACTTACCACTGTTTTGATTAAGCACTGCCTGTGTCTCACACCACTTGATCAAAGCAGAAAAACACTATCTGTTTTTCTACTTTTTTTACCAAATGTGGCCCCTACATGTTTCAGAGCAATCAAAGCTTTTAAAAACAGTTATGCCCTTTTACTGCTGGCAACATTCTGACAGTAAATAGAAAACAAAGATTTAAGGGTGTTGAATGTGACTTCTCAAATACAGCAAAGTTTTCTCCCTTTTTTTTCTAAGATCAAATGGCATTTTTGTTGTTGTTGTTGTGGTTGTTGTATATCTTTCTTTACTACATATATGGTATCAGATTCTCAGCATGAAGTGTCTTTAGGTTGTTTTGTGTGCATACGTTTTGTGCACTTGCATGTGGAAGTGTGTGTGAGAGTGGGCTGGGCAGTGGGTGATATATATTCAGGCAGCTCATGCATTATGGAGAGTGCAGGTGAGAGCGTCTAAATGTGAACTTCTGGTATGTGGAAGGTTCAGGGCCAATCTCACTGAAGCCTTTGGTATTAGCATAGCATCTCCATTTCAAATCGGCCTGTCAAAAGCCAGCAGCATGTTTTATTCAGCAACAGATATTGATCACATATTATGCATACATACCAAATCTATACAACATACCAAAACCAAGCCTTTGAAATGTATATGATACTGCTTGGTGAATATGCCCCATGCAGAATTGGTATGTGCATAAACTTTGCGGATGCTAAATATATATTTTTTAGTTTGTATGCAGCTGCAGTGTTTTCATGTGCACAGATGTTGATCAAAGTTTGTTTACCGGTCAACGGAGAGGACGGAGGCAGGCAAAGTGCATCCTTTCAGCCTCTGTGTGTGTGGTGGTGTGTGTGTGTGTGTGTGTGTGTGTGTGTGTGTGTGTGTGTGTGTGTGTGTGTGTGTGTGTGTGTGTGTGTGTGTGTGTGTGTGTGTGTGTGTGTGGACAGTGCGTCGTCTGCAGGGATGAGGAGAGTTTGCTGAGGTCAGAAAGGCGCGACGGTTCTTTCCAGTGGGCTCACGCTTGTGTGTTCATTACTCCGACGCCTCAAAAGACCAAAGTGGGTGTTGTGTGCTAACTTCAATTTCTCAATCCACTTACAAAGCTTCTAGCTTCTTGGTTCGAAAATGACCTCCAAGCACCCATATACATTAACAGCCAACATTTCACTTTACCGGCTTCTCTTTGTCCATCAACATGTTTTTCCATCAATAGTTCTCCATGTGTTAAACCGGAGACCCTAGGCCATCTCTGCCTCTCTATAATGTGCTGTTTTTACCATCACGCTGCATCGGGGCCGCACTAAATCTCCCTTCTCTAAATGACTGGAGTGGATGAGAGGTCACATTATATGGGGGAGGAGGACAATGCAGGCTGTGATGGAGCTTGCTTTTTCACCCAGAGGTGGCCCATTTGCCGAATGGGCCACAAGGAAGCTAAACGTCGGTCTGTTAGGGAACGGACATTTTTTTTCTCCGACCGCATGACTTTGCACTGAGGTTGAATTCAGTGTATCATTAGCTATCTTTCTTGTACTACTTCCCCCCCCCCCTCTCCCCCCCCCCCTCTCTCCCCCCCCCCCCCCCCCCCACCTCTCTCTGTACTCTGTTCCCTTAGCGACCGTTTCCAAGGTGCCCATTCCCAAGGGCTGGAGGAGGGGTCCGGTGATGTCATGCATGCATAACTCCACACCTGTAATTCATGTCCACTTCCTCTCTGTCTTTGTCACATTTTGCTTTCCATACTTTAAAACTCCACGCTACTGTTCTGTCCCATGTTTCACCCCATTTGAAATGCTTTTGCACACTTCCCACTTCTCTTTTGTTCCTTTTTCTTAGCCTCTGATAGTTTCGTTCCAGTTTTAGATTTAAACTTTTACGTTTATGTTTTGTTTTTTATGTTTTCACTTGCTGTTAAAAGAGAGACAGTTGAGCTGCCCTCTGTCCACAGTGTACACGACTCTCCACATCTGCACCATGTTTAAAAGGTCATTTGTCAAACCTGACATTTTCTGCCCTTACCAAAGGTTTCCTCAATATCCAGCCCCGGCTCCCCCATTCAGGGTTTATGTTGTTTCATCTATGTGTTTGCTTTTGTATAAACCTTTTCCGACAATACGCTTCTCTTCGGTGTCAAAATATATCAATAGAGAGGGAGGCTGAGTTTTATCATTTTATATCGTTCAATAAATTAAGGAATGACAGATGTGGTCCCCCTGTGCTGGTGTGAGTGTGTTTGTGACTGTTTGTGAGTGTTTGAATGTGTGTGTGTGTGTGTGTGTGTGTGTGTGTGTGTGTGTGTGTGTGTGTGTGTGTGTGTGTGTGTGTGTGTGTGTGTGTGTGTGTGTGTGTGTGTGTGTGTGTGTGTGTGTGTGTGGGTTGCCTGCCTGGGCAATGGGGCCAAAGACTGCATGTAAGTTGCAACTGGAAGTATAGTGAGTGAGTAGTGAGCACACACACGCTCAACGGGGTCCGATTTGGAATTTGTGTGTGTATGTGTGTGTCAGCAGGATATTTGTACTCAGCACATGTTGTCACTCTCCTGTTCCCCTGTGTACCTTTTGTTCCAACCCTTTTCCACCATTTTGGTTTTTGTTCCCGACAAAAAGAGGCCCCACAGCAAGGCCCCCTACCTGAGCACCGCCTCCCTCCAGATACTTTTCAAAGCTTCCCCTCCGACACACACTCTCCCCCCTCTCTCTCATCTCAAACCCTGTCTCTCTTCACCTCACCCTCTCTTTCAAATGAGCTTCATTGGCATGTCTATATAATAAGGCATGCATGTTTTACAATGTAAACATTACAATTCCCAATGGAAGAAAAGTCTAAACACTGATTTGCACATACAGTAACTATATGCATATGAGAAGATACAACAGTAGGAAAGGAAATCTAAAGGTTTCTTGTTTTGTTTTGCAGATATTTTTGCTGCATTGATGGCATTGTCAGGAAGTTTTCTCCGAGTAAACACTGACTTTTTTTGGATCTTAACATTTGGTATTGTCGGATACCTTTTTTGAAGTTGGTTCTTGTGTCTACAGGCTGCAGTAGGTAGCAAGAACTTTTTCTGTCTCTACAGATTACTCAGGAAAAGTTAGGCACTAGTCATTTATATGACAGGAACTTAACCAAAAATTCATATTCATCAGTGCTCCAACTCAGATTGGAATAATTAGAATTGGTTCGAACATGGTAAATATCATTATGGATTGATCCAATATCCCTGATGCAAAGTGAACACATCGGTTCATACTATTATCCTTAAGATATGCCTTTATTTTTGAAAAGTGTATGGCATGTCTGTGTCACCTTTTCCACCGAAGAGCACCTCCTTCCTTCAGAGCAAGTATAAAATGTACAACTCATTATTGGTTGCTTTTTATGAGTTAATTAATCTTTAATTATTTGTATTAAATAGGCATAAACTATTTTTGCCTCATATGGATTGCAGGCCCCTGAATTACGTATAATCAGAATCTAATCATGGCGTGCGTGCGTGCGTGCGTGCGTGCGTGCGTGCGTGCGTGCGTGCGTGCGTGCGTGCGTGCGTGTGAGCAGCCAGTTTGTGGTCACAATGTGTTTTTAGTTCATGTCTTTTTCAGTCTCTCTCTCTGCTTAGCGGTGATGGGGGGGGGGGGGCTCCGGTGGGCTTGTTGAATGAACTCTGTGGTTGTGCTGACAAATCAATGATAAAGAGTAATGACATCAACACCGTAATGTATCTCCTTGTGCTTTCATTGACTCTCCCTGTCTCCCCCCTTGACTCCCCCTCTTAGCGTCTAACCCACCTTGGGTCTTTGACTTCGCTTTGCACCATAAACTATGTTTCTATCTCTTTATGTTTGGCATTATATGTATCTTTTATCTCCGTCGTTTGTTTCTCTCTATTGGTCCGTCTATCCTCTAACTCCCTTCCTCTCTCTCCCTCCCTCCCTCCCCCTCTTGCTGTATTGATCCAGTCATAGTTTTCTCAGTCTTCACAGTACTGGGCCGCTCTAATCAATACAGATAATTGTCTGCTCTCTCTCGATGCCAAACATAGTCTCCCCTTCTCCCTCCCTCTCTCGCTTTTTATCAATGAACCCCGGTCTTCCCTCACCCTCCTCACCCACCCCCCTCCAGACAGGGATTCCCCCTCCCCTAATCACGGGAGATAACCTGCTTTCTTTACCGATTTTCTCCCCCCCGCCCTCCCACACACACATCCCGGCCTCCCTTTCCTCCCCCGTTCATCGATTACCGTGAGAGCCAGGCCGCCCGCCCCACAGATGTAAACACACAGCGCTTGTGTTGTGCTTTAGTCGTCCTTCGACCGCTCCTCCTGTGTGGCCCTTTGGGTTAATCAGTGGAAATCCTTCAGTTCAACTGTGGAGAAGGTTTCTTATGATAACTCAGTTCACACTTATACATTCACTATCCGACCTTTGACCTGTCATCCTGAAAATATAGCCGCTTATGTTTGACTTGAAGGCAGACGTCTTGGAGCACCATAAGGCCCCAATCCACTTTCTGGTTGATCTATTTTCTTTATAGAATTCACAAGTTGAATTTGAGTCTTTTAATAAAGCAGCACAAGTCAAATTGACTCCATGATTTGTTTCTCAGAGAGCTTTAAAAACGTTCCACTCCTTCATTCAAACCATCTTCAAAATATGATTGCTTATTTTTGACTTCAATGCAGACATCTTGGAGCACTATTAGACCCCAATCCACTTTCTGGTTGATCTATTTTATTTACAGATTTAATCAGGTGAATACAACTCTTTTAGTTAAGCAGCAAAAGTCAAATTGAGGCCTTTTTACTAACCCAATTTCAGAGTTTTTTTCTCAGAGGGCTTCAAAATCCTCCTCATAACATCTTGCCTTTGACATGTCGTCCTCAAAAACATGATGACTAGTGTTTGACATTTGGACCCAAAGTCACCTCCTTAATGATCAACTTTCTTTATAGACTTCATCAGCTAAATGACTTTTAATAAAGCAGCACAAGTCAAATTGACTACATTGTATTTTTGTAATAAGCCCAACATCAGAAGTTTTCTCAGAGGGCTTTCAAATCTTTCACATCCTCTGTCCTCAGACCCTCCATTCAGGAAACCACCACATTTTCTTTTTAAATAAATAAAGGGAGAAACCTCAGGTAGAGAAACAAAGGAGAAATCCCTTTTCCTTGTTATATCTATATACAGAGTAAACAAGCAGCATTAGAATGACAATATATAGTAAATAAAGTACCTGTAAATGTAAATATAAGTGTAATAAGTAATGGAGTTTCTGTAGAAAGAGTGCAGACTGCAGAGAGAGCCAGAGTATATCCACAGTTGGACCCAGTGCAGCATTCATATTCTGCTTCTACATATGAAATGCTCCGTGTTTAATAATGCATCCACCCATCCAGCCAACAAGACAGGTTTAGGGCCTGCAGGTTATTATGCCTGGCGTGTGCAGGTGTGTGTGTGTGTGTGTGTGTGTGTGTGTGTGTGTGTGTGTGTGTGTGTGTGTGTGTGTGTGTGTGTGTGTGTGTGTGTGTGTGTGTGTGTGTGTGTGTGGTGTGTGTGTGTGTGTGTGTGTGTGTGTGTGTGGTGTGTGTGTGTGCGTGCGTGCGTGCGTGCGTGCGTGCGTGCGTGCGTGCGTGCGTGTGTGTGTGTGAGCATGCAGCAGAAGTCTCTGATGTATACTCTATCTGGAGCTGCATGCAAACCACAGAGGAAATATCAATGACAAAATAAATATATATATATACACTATATGTATCCAATGTTTACACAAATATCTCATATCTACTCACATCTGCTGCGACTGATAGCCGAGGCAACGCCGTCTCTCTGTTTGGTCTTTGCCACAGGAGGAGTAAATGAGATGGAGTTGGAAAAGCAAAAGGAATCTGTTTCAATCATAAAACAGGTCAAAAAATAAAATGATCTGCTGTAATATGGGGAAACAAGATAGCAATACCAAAACATTTGAATTGTGTGAGTGAGTTTTCTGAATATATTTGTGCATCAGTGAGTTATCTGTTTGATTGAATGTGTTTGTGTATGAGCAGGCTGCACATCTGAGACAATCGGAGAGAGTCTGCGGGCGCAGGTTTACATGTGTGTGATCTGACTAAGCAGGGCTTAAAAGGGCCAGCAGCGGGATGGAGAGCAGAAAGGAGGGTGGAGGGAAGTGAAGCAGCGGGGCTATATTGTCCTGGAGGAGCTTTAGGGAGGTGGGGGGGGGGGTGCTTGGGGTCGGACGGGGAGACAGCAGGGATCCTCCTCACCCCCTGGGAGTTGAACCTACAACCCCCTAACCTTCCTCTAGCCCTCTGGTCATGGACTTGAACCCTGTAACCCCCTGATGGACAATCTGTTCTTCTCCCAGCCTCGCCGCAGCGCTGTGCATGCCATTAACGGATAAATAGTGTGTGTGTGTGTGTGTGTGTGTGTGTGTGTGTGTGTGTGTGTGTGTGTCTGTGTGTGTGTGTGTGTGTGTGTGTGTGTGTGTGTGTGTGTGTGTGTGTGTGTGTGTGTGTGTGTGTGTGTGCGTGTGTGTGTGTGTGGTCAGTTGGCTGTGGCTTTGACGTTGGGGTCTCGCCCCCTTTTTAGTTAATGCTTGTCAAACAGGAGAGCTAATAGGAAGACGCTTGGAGAGCGGTGATTTGTTATTTAGATTGTTGTCGCTGCTTTGTTTTGATTTTAGTTTAGCAAGCACTTGTGAGAAGAAGATTTTTTGTTTTTATTTTGCACTTATTGAAATCGATAAATAGAGTATAAAAATGTATAGAACATGTTAATGGGTAAACATATTGAGTATTAGAATAGACTATTATAGTATTTTAAATTGCTAAAAGAATATTGAGATACGAAAGAGTATTGAAATATATAAACAGAGTATGTAATAGATGTATAGAGTATGGAAATATATGAAAAACATTTTCAAATTCATAAATAGCAGATTAAAAAGAGTATTAGAATAGATTGAAAGAGTTTAAGAAAAAAACGAAAAAGTGTATTGAAAAAGATGGAGTATTGTGTAATTATAAAACGAGTATTCATATACATAAATAGCGGGTTGAAGTCGATAAATAGAGTATTGAAAGAGTATTAGAATAGATAGAAAGACTGTTGAAAAGAGAAAAAGGTATTGTGATAAATGGAATATTGAAATAGACGAATGGAGTTTTGAAACCTGGGAGAGTCTCTGGTGTGATCCACATGGCTCTTCCGCTCTCCTGTGTATTTCCGCTCTCCTCGCGTCCCTCTAACGAGGACCGAGCAGGCGGCTTTATGCATGCCTGGACCCGGCTCATTCTTCGCCTGTCAACAAAATCAAGAGGGGAAAGGATGTGAGGAAAGGATGTGAGGAAAGGAAGACAGCGGCTGATGTATTCCTCTTGGCCAATATGTTATTGTTGCCTTCTCTTTATTTTTCTATTTCTTCTCTTGTTTGTGTTTGTGGGCTCTTCTTTATCAGATCCCAGCGCCATTCAGGGCCAGGGGAAGAAGCCAGACGCCTGCATCTCTCTTCTCATTCAATCTCTCCTCTCTTGCTTTCCTGGTGCTCTGCCTCTCCTAACCTTTGAGAATAAGAGCCTTGAATTTGAATTTCAGAGCGAGCCAGCGAGCAAGAGTAGGGTTTAGAAGAAGGAGGAGGAAGAGGGTGGGGGTGGAGGAGAGGAGAGGAGGGGAGAGGAGGCTTGGGCAGGAGAAGAGAAAAGGGGGGTGGTGGAGCTGCAGTCGTTGAGAAAGGGCCTGCTCAGCGCGTCCCCCGGCCTCCCCCCTTAGAGGGGCCCCGATCGATACAAACTCGGAGCAATAAAGCTTTCCCCCTGTCATCTCTGCAGAATACAAAGCAGAATGGAGAGAGGGAGGGAGGGAGAGAGAGAGAGAGAGAGAGAGGTGAAAAGCTGTTCCGCTAGCCAGACCAATTTCCTAACCCCCCCCCCTCCTCCTCTTCGCTCGCTTCACCACCACCTCCCCACCATCACCATCACCACCACCACCACCTCTATCACACCCTTTCCTTACCTCCGTCTTTTTATCTATCCACTTTTTTCTCCCAAATGCACAATATCCCCCCCCCGACTGTATAGCTGAATAGCTATCTCTCCATAATAAATACGGCATGAATAAAGTATGGCATACAATAGATTCCCTGTTTCCCCAACTATCTGAGAGGAAGGTAGAAAGGGGGAGATGAGGGAGGAAGAAAGGGGGAGATGAGGGAGGAAGAAAGTGGCAAAATTGGTGTGATGGGGGAGGAAGTAAAAAACAGGAAGGAAGGATAGTTATATATCTGGGGATAAAGTACGTGTGTGTGTGTGGAGGGGGGGGGGGGATAGGGATAAGGTAGAGAAAGGGATGGAGGGGGAGAGGGATTGCACCCAGAGAAAGATGGATGTAGCGATACAGGTAGAGAGGAGGCGGAGGAATATTGATGAGGAGGAGGAAGGGAAGAAGGGGGTGCAGTGTGTAGGGAGAGAGAGAGAGAGAGAGAGAGAGAGAGGGAGAGAGAGAGAGAGAGAGGTGAGGGGGTCAAACAGCAATCCCTTGAATTGAGAGCCAATTACTGTAATTGTAATCTGGATTCAAAGCATAGAGACACAGCAGTGACAGGCAGGCGGCCGTGGACACACACACACACACACACACACACACACACACACACACACACACACACACACACACACACACACACACAGACAAAGACAGCGTGTGTGTGTGAGTCCATGTCTCTACATGCTGTGTTGATTGTTCTGTGAAACTGAAGATGTACATGCATTTGTGTGTGTGTGTGTGTGTGTGTGTGTGTGTGTGTGTGAGTCTCTATTCTTCTCCTCTGAATGGCAGTGCAGGAGTCAGCCTGCCAATCAACTATTGTACTCTTGTCAATTTAATAATATTTCTGAGCGCTGACCTCCACAGCCATCGTTCTAAATGTGTGTGTCTTCCTATATATTTCTCTGTCTCTCTCTCTCTTTCACCTCAGTCTAACCCCCCCCCCCCCCACACACCCTCTCCTCCCGCCTCTATCTGCCTCCTCCGGTCCCTGTCTCTCATTCTCTCCTTTATTAGAAGATAGTGCGAATCCTTCATCTCTCCTCCACTAATTCTCTCCGTTATTGTCGCTCCGTTCGGCCCTCTGTGTCTCTGCACTCCTTCCTTTTCTCGCCGTGATCTACAATGCTCGCTGGTTTCCTTCCTCCTTTGCTCATACTTTCCATCACTCTCTTTCCTCTGTCATCCCCTCATCGCCTTATCTCAACTTCCTCACCCTCTTTCTCCTGCTCTCCACTCCACCGATGTCCCTTTTCCAGGCCGCCTCATATTCAACACTGTCCCTTTTTGCTTTTTCATCATCATAGGCTCATTTGATCAACTCTATGTCCCCCCCTTCTCATTCCTCACCCTCCCTCCATCCTTCCTTCCTTCCTCATCCCTCTCTCTCTCCCTCCCTCCCTCCTCGATGCTCGTTCCCTGGGGAGGTCAGTAATAATGGTAGTGATGGAGTGAGAGAGGGAGGTGCGATTATTGTCTTGTCGGGAGTCAGAGGAATCGATCGGCCCAGAAATATGAGGCGCGAGAAAGAGCCGCTGTGTCAGATACAATAACCACCCGCTCCCGGGGGCTTACACACACACACACACACACACACACACACACACACACACACACACATTTAGACGCACACACACATTTAGACGCACGCACACATTTAGACGCACACACACATTTAGACGCACACACACATTTAGACGCACGCACAACATACAGACACAGACTCGTATTCGACACGAACGTACACATTTATTTGGTTCGACGCAAGTGCAGACACTGACACGCCCGCACACTCGTACCATCTTTCTTTTTCATTAAGGCAACGCACACACACACATCTCTCTTCTTCTGTGGTGGAGGAGGAGGAGGAGAGTGCAGCCCAATCATCTACATGCTTTGATCTGAGATAAAGCGCAGAAGTAGATCTGTGCTGATCATTCTTCATGCACAGATAAAGGGCACGGCGAGGAAAATCGCTCACACACCTTTCACTCACGTAGCTATAAACAGACATAAACACACACATGCAGGCGCGCGCCGCACACACACGCCAGCGCCGAGACCTTTCACTGCTGTTGCCTGGCAACGTGGCCGAGTGTCCAATCCGAGCGGAGAACAGTGGCCGGTGATGTCACGGCTGCTGCTGACCAGCAGGATGGAGAGAGAGAGAGGGGGGGGGGTGGGGGGGGGGAGAGACAGGAGAGGAAGAGGAGAAAAGTTTGAAACGGAGAAAGAAAAAGCAGGGAAGGTCGCAACAGATGATGATGATGAGATGAGGATGATGATGAGAGGGTTTGAGTAACACCAGGTGAATCAAAAGACAACTTTATTGTCAATCTTTCAGTTTGTGTGTACAGACAGAGAGATCGAAATACCGTTTCCCACAATCCCGAGTACAAAAACAAATATATATAAAAATATGTATAAAAATAAGTATATCCTATATATGCACCAACAGACACATTGAGAGGGTTAGTGGACATAGAAGCATAACTAAAGTCACCCATTACTGTGTTTCATTGGGAGACCCTCAAAGCTCAATCCTCAACAGCTGCTTTGTCAGTGTAAGTGACCAGTTTGGTGTAAAGTGGCCTCAGCGCTCCTCGAGGCATCGATGAAGGCCACCAGTCTCTCCCAGAAGACCCTCTGCTCTTGTGCCAGAACAAGAGGAAGATGATGGGGGTGAGGAAGGAAAAAAAGGTTTGAGCTTCAACCTTGGTAGCGCCGTGGGAGAGAGCGGTGTCTGTCTAGACTAGCCCGGCTCCCTATGGGCTGGGGAGATGATATAGAGAGGTGGGGAACGGTGTGAGAAGGATGGAGGGGCCGCAGGAGAAAGAGGGGAGAGATTGAAAGGTATTAGGACCGGAGAGGCAGATGTGTTGTAAAGGTGTAGGCGGCGCGTGTGAGCGTGTGAGATGGCGCCGGGTCCCATGGTAGCCAACAGTGAGAGTGTGTTTTAGCCCCTGCTGCTTCTCATACAAAACCTCAACCTCTGTAGTCGCCACAGCGCTACACCTACTGTTTATAATCCTGCAGACCCTCATGGGGCCACACCTGCACACACCTATACTCTGGACTGGATTTGAAATCTCTCACCTTGCAGAATAGAGTCTTTCTGTCAAACTGTGCATAGGCCTTGGCGGGTCCGTCACCGCGCTCTGTCCCCTCTATAAGGAGAGGAATATGATGGATTATATGAATTAGAGGCAGTGTGTGCTTCAGGCCTCAGGCTGCAGTAGATATCGGAGGGCCGGAGCTGGTTTGAGACCCTCTGAATTGTCCCTGCAACGACCCATTATACACACACTGCGTCCTCACCCCCAGCAAATATCCTCTCTCTATCTCTCACCTTCATCCCCATCACTCTTTCTCCTTCATCCCCTTCCCTTATTTTTTCTTTACTATTCCTCTTTTCCCCCCTCTTAGTAACCCCCCCCTCCTCCCTCCCTCCCTCCCTCCCTGCCTCCCTCTCTCTCTGACAGAGGAGTGATTGATGGCGCTCTAGAGGCCTCAGCCTCCCCCCATCCTCCTCCCTGGGGTCCCACTATCAGATTTTGTGTGTGTGTGTGTGTATATATATGTGTGTGTGTGTGTGTTTATTGTCTTACAAACATAACTTCAGGCGGTGAGCAAAACACTGCGTTAACATAACTCACATTCCCTAATAAAAATAATTTAAATATATATATCTTTTTTTATTTTATATGATATCTTTCAGTTGGAAATAAAAACAGGGATTGCTGCACTGGGTCAAGAAGCTTGGTGGTGGTTCAATAAATACAAAATAAAAATAAAACGGGTGATCTTCAACAAAAAAATGGTTTAATGACCAATTTAATTTGAGTACATTAAGTCTGTCAGAGTGTGAGTAAGAAATACTTACTTGAAACACGGATGAATACAAGATGTATTCTAGATATGTTCTCAGATGTGTGTGTACTATGTGTTAATTTGTCCTCTTCAATTGAGTCCATTTTGCCGTCGGCCAAATATCATCTAAGTGAGGCTTTAGTGTTGCTAGGTCTCCATAGTAACCAATGCTCAAACCTCTTAGGGGCAGGAAGGCCCCCCATGGCCATGAACTGTACACACACACACACACACACACACACACACACACACACACACACACACACACACACACACACACACACACACACACACACACACACACACACACACACACACACACACACACACACACACACACACACACACACACACACACACACAAAGAGCACACTTAGATTCACCAGCCACCTATTTGGAGCTACTCAAACAGACGCACAAAGACACACACTCCGGTATCTGTGTGGGTGGACTGGAGTTTGAATAAAGGTCACGGCCAAAGCCAGGCTGCCCAGACGACCTCTGACCCGGAGAAACGCCCCCCACCCAACGCGCGTCTGTCACTGACAGCAGTCTGTCTGTTTGCCTCCTAATGAAGGTCCAAACCTTAACACAAAAACAACATGGCCACATTTTTTCTGGCGTTAAAGTCTGTTTGTTGTCCAGTCTGCGCTTAAAGGCGTTGGACAGGTCGGCCTATACGTACAATTATGACATTATTGTGATTTAGATTAATCAATGAATCGTTGCCTAAAAAGTGTCAGAGGTGGCGTTGTTACATTTATTTTGTTATTTGTCAGGACAAAACCAAAAGTTGTTCACTCTACTTAGATGACAAAGAGTAGCAGCATATCCCAAATCCCATTTAAAACATTAATTTAATTAACAATCTTTAATACATAATCTATTTTACATAACAACCAATCACATTTGGATAATGCAGAGGGTTGTGATTGCTCCTGATGCTTTGTGTGTGTCGTCTGTTTTTGTTCTGTTCTGTGTTAAATCTTATCTTAAGTGTAAATCTTTGTGTTGTAATATTTAGTTTGAATTAATAATCTACTATCAGTTCATCATTCTGTTAGTCAACCTTTATCGGCTAATTGATTTAGCTGTAAATCCCCATAACTGTTGTGCATTTGTGAGTTTTTTTAGAAAGCAGTGTACCCAAGCTTCTGTACTGATGTTGACCTCGTAGTTAATATACGTGTACATCTTTCAAAACATCTAAACCCGGATGTATTTAAGGACATATGTATAAAAACATGTCTCTATTTAACAGAGAGCACCTGGAGTGCAGCGCCATATGCACTTCTCACTGAGCGTCTCTCCAGCAGTACATTGGGTTGTTGTAAATCACCACATAAAGTATTTATAAGGTTAAACTTGGGAACTCTGCTGCCGTTAGCTTTTGAATTAGTGAACTCGGACCAAGGGAGACGGAGGGGGAGACGGAGGGGGGGGGGGGGGGGGGTGATCAGTGGTCCTTTCTTCCGCAGATGGAGCCTATTTGTTCGACAGGATTAAAGAATCAAGAGTGCCATCTTGTGGTCGCCTCGGCAAACTGTCACAGCAGCACGTTTTCATATTTGAACAAGAAGGCAGTTTTTCTGCTGAAACATGCTCTCTATAGATCATTCCTCAACTCTAGATGTTCACCTAGTTGGCACCTTCTGAGTCTGGTAATCCCACTGATAGTGACTCATGTTTAATTTTCTCTCCATTGTTCCACTTTCATGCCTCTCGTGAAGACACGTGGTGCAGTTTTCTGTGGTGAGCAGCACCACAGTGTGGGGTGGTCAGTGGTACAGTACGGAGTGTTGTGACTTTTTCTTTCCGCTCGGGTTAGAGAGGCATAAACGTATCTGAGGATATCTCACATCTTCTCTTGTCTGTGTCGACCTCCCTCGACAGACCACCTTACTCCCACTCATGTACAAACAACACAACCCCACGGTCACACACACACACACACATATGACCAAGAGGAGATGGTCATGACTAATGGAAGACAACAGGAACATCTCAAAGTTGACAGTGAAAGTTGAGTTTCAGGGATCAAAGCTCCACATGTATCATCCACTCTTCGGTCAGATTGTCCCGCTTTCTGTTTTCCTCTCGTGTCAGTGTGTGTGTGTGTTGGTGTGTGTGTGAGTTGCTGTTTCCAGCGTGCCATCACTTTCCGTCGGCACCCGTCATCCCCCTCTTTTTCACCTTGTCTATCTCTTCTATCTCCTCGCTCACTCACTTTCCCACTCTCTAACCTCTAGCATGTCCCCTTTCTTTTTTTTCTTCTTTTGTCTTGTATTTCTCTGTCCTCTGTGCAGAGTTCCTACTCTTTTGAGGCTTACTTCCTGTTGTGTTGCAGGATGTGGGGAGGAGGTGGGGCTTTGGGGGGTGTGGACTACACAGAGAGTAATACTCTTCTCAACCATATGATTTAACACACTCCTCCTTTTTTGGTTTGAGAGTGAGGGAGGGAGGAAGGGAGAGTGAGAGTTTGTCTTTACGTCGCGCACACACACTCTCTCACACAGATATGACCAAGACAGCAGCAATAGCAGCGAAGGACTTCTTCAGTATGTGGTTGCCAGGTGAGTGACTGTCTGTGCAGCCCTCTCTCTGCTGGCCTTCATTTACCCAGGCCAATTAAGCTTTGTTTGTGTGTGTGTGTGTGTGTGTGTGTGTGTGTGTGTGTGTGTGTGTGTGTGTGTGTGTGTGTGTGTGTGTGTGTGTGTGTGTGTGTGTGTGTGTGTGTGTGTGTGTGTGTGAGAGAGAGAGAGAGAGATAGAACTGTGTCTATGCTGTTGATTAATGCCACTGGGTCTAACAAGTTCAGCTAATTAGAGAGCATCAAAGAGCGAGAGGTGGTACGGAGGGAAAGATGTGGATGGACGGATGGATGGATGTCGCAGGAAGGAAAGGTCAGACACCTTGCAAACCCGTGCGTGTGTGTGTGTGTGTGTGTGTGTGTGTGTTTCAGTGTTTCAGTGTTTGTACTGAATAATGAATGCTAAAAAAGCTCGAGGAAAAAAAGGTTCAACGTTCTTTTAAACACCTTATTTTTTAAAGTACTGGCAATGGAAGAACAGATGTTGCAGCCAATATATATTATTTTATTTTATTAGATTTTTTATTTATATTCTTAGAATAAGTTTCCCTCTTGTTGTTTGGCTCTGCAGAAGTGTTGCATTTAATGCCAGTTAATAGATATTTTGCTGATAAGGTGTCTCATCTTGTGCAACTTTGAAACATGGTGTTAACTTTCTGTGTGTGTGTGTGTGTGTGTGTGTGTGTGTGTGTGTGTGTGTGTGTGTGTGTGTGTGTGTGTGTGTGTGTGTGTGTGTGTGTGTGTGTGTGTGTGTGTGTGTTTGAGGTGGTGGGGGTTTATCACAACATAACAGGTCACTTATACATATATAACATTTGAATGAATGACGTTTATTCCAATTAATTTAAAACTCATTTCAGCAGCACTCTGACATAAAGATACTTGATTTTTTTTGTTTAGACTGAAGGGGAAGTGCCTAAAATAGCATTAGTTCTCAGAATTTAATTCAAGAAAGTGATGAAAAGAAAGCAGAAGAATGTGTTTCTGCTCGCTCCTCGGCCTTGTGTTGGCGGTCGGACAGATGGCCGACAGAGAGTCTCAGAGGACACTGGCTGTTAGCTGACTCACCGATTACCAGAAATCTTATCTTAAATGTCAATTAGCTCGCATTTATCAGAGTGTGATCTCTTGGTATGATTTCCTAAAAATGACAGGTTCATTTGATGACATGCGTCAATAATCAGTGAGTAATTCATGAGTAAAGAGTCACATCTCAACCTGATGTGGTCAGTCACTGATGCGACTGTCAGTAAGTTACTCTGACCAGAGTTACACCTGCTACAAACAACAACACAACCAAATGAGATCACAATAAATGTATAACCAATGTCTTCATTATTGTAATGGTTCAGAAAGTAAATGAAAGAATACAAATGTCCCAAAAATTGAATTATTACATTTGCTAAGTCAAAACTGAGGAGGCTTTTTCTACAATTTTCAAAGTTAACTCAACAGTTACGGCAATTTGACTAATTAAGGCCAGAATTATGAGTGAATAAATGCAGAATTTCTAATTATTTTTAATTAAAGGTGAGTTCAATGTAGGCTTCTTGCCAATCTTTCTCAGTGGGCCCGAATTGCATCAATGCAATACGTGAAAAAGTATATTTATTCTCTACACCAACATCTACATAATTCAGCACTGGGAGGTGGTCATTGTCGTAGGCCTTTCACAGTGACGTCTGACTGAATTCAAGCAGCATTTGCTTTTATTCAAAAGGTGTTTTATGAATTCATATAAAGCATTTTAAGTCGTCATAGTGTTTTGTGAAGGGGTCAATACAAAAAATAAGATAACGGATAAAACAACCAACAATGTCAGCACCTTAGATCGAAACGATGGATTGGATTCAATTCCTTGCCTTATTATTACACTCTTTATTACAAATGTTTACATCTACTCATGTTCTCATTCTTATCCAGATGTGTGAGAGCTGTTCAGCTGGACTCTTCGACGCTCAGTTTTAAACAGAAAATATGAATTTGCAATCAGAATCATCTACCGTTAGCACTTCTTGTTTAGTGCTTTTAATCCGTAGAAAGCAGGTGTGATGACTGCAGTTCCCAGACAGACCCTTTGGCCATGAGGCTGTGTCCTGAATCAGGAAGTGGGGGGGGGGGGGGGGGGTGCTGGTGGGGTCTTGAGGGTAGTTACAGCGGAGTTTCATCTCTGCCAAAATACCCAGAGGAGAATAACAGAAACTGTCCACACTGAGCACAGACTGCTGTTGCTTCTTCCTTTCTGTTGCATCATGTATTCGTGACACAGGATTATACAGCACTTAATTTGCTCTGTTTTAGAGTACGGAGCAGCTCAAAGTTAAACCCTGGGCTTTGCTGTAAGATTAGTAAAACATCTTAATGAGGGACGAAATAGTAATCAACCATTCTACTTTGGAAAAAAAACATCTTTACACTACTGTTAAAGAAGAACAAGGAGCCCCTGTTAATATATTTTGTACTATTTAAAACAAATGCACTGAAATACACTCATAAAATGTGTCTTGTGTCAAACAGAATATGTGTGTGTGTGTGTGCAGCAATGTGTCGAAAAGAGTGGGTTTGTAAAGAGAGAGTGAGCACGCTAATATTAATAGCCTCGCTGACAGTAAGTGTTGGGTTTAGCACTCTGCGTTCAACCCGGTACAAGGGGAAGTCGGGAGGGGAAGTGAGAAAAAGACGCAGCATCTTGATATACTGTCCCACTACTGTATTACTGACCACATTATCCACCATGACACTGTCTGTAGGCCATTTTGAAACATGAATCAATACACACCTTCCCTGCGTGTCCTGCGAGAGGCGGCACTTTGGGAACTTCATGTTACAGATGTTTTATGAGCTGCTCAATTACTTTATATAGTGGAGTTGGGTTTTAGTGCTGCACATACTGCTGATCGGACAGGCCAATTTAATACGCAATACTTCTTTTTTAAACGTGTGCATCTTGAGAGGAAGACCTCACACTTTCACCAGAAATTGAGCAACAATGGGCAGTTTTTTGGGGTTTCACGCATTGCCATGATTGCCATAAAATACCCACACAGAAACCACTTGTAATGTTGGAATAACCACAACTCCACCCTAAGAATAGATTAACCAGATGTTGCATCCACAGGGTTTGTGACCAAATTAGCTTTTTGCAGAAGTCCGTTTATTTGAGGGAAATCCTGCGGTCAGTGTGTGTGTGTATGTGTATGTGTGTGTGTGTGTGTGTGTGTGTGTGTGTGTGTGTGTGTGTGTGTGTGTGTGTGTGTATGTGTATGTGTATGTGTGTGTGTGTGTGTGTGTGTGTGTCTTGACCCCGGACCAGTGTGGCGGCAGATTGGAGCTTTTCTAGCTCATTGCCACTTCCCCCTTCCCCTAAAGAAGCTGCATGTACTAAAGTCCACTGTTCTCACATTTCTGTCACTATAACAAACCTGATTTAGTCGCTGAATATGATATTGGAGTCGTTCATTTGATTCTTGTCTTCATAATGATTGCATTGGATTGATGCTGTGGTTATTTAACAGTGGCCTCGGGTCAGTGGTGGTCATCTTCTCATGAGTCACTGCTGCCCCCTGATGGTGGAAAACGAGTTTGACCACTCGCATGTTTGCATTGCACAAAGTCCAATACAATTATTTTTAGCTAATGTATAATATAGATAAGAACACTAAACTCAATAAACTAATGGTGCCATTAAAATGCACCGTCTCTCATCTGCAATGTGAGAAACAACAGGGGGAGAGAGAGAAAGGGGGAGGGAGACTGAGAGTTTATTATGCAGGTGGCAGATAAAATTAGTTGGTCGTTGGGCAGATTTGCATTTTTCACAAAAGGGAAGTGGCTGTGTGTGTGTGTGTTTCTGTGTGTGTGTGTGTGTGTGTGTGTGTGTGTGTGTGTGTGTGTGTGTGTGTGTGTGTATGTGTGTGTCAGGGAGAGAGAGAAAAGAGAAAAAAAAGATTTCAAATATACACAACAAAAACGTCTGTGTCTTTCAGTTTGTGGTTTCAGACAAATGAAACGTTTAATAGTGAGATAATACATCTGAGTGAATAAACAAGCTAATTCTATGCACACAGAATACTTTGCCGTCTGTGCATCTGCTCTGAATATGTGAATACGTGGACATGATATCATTATAAATAAGAATTTCTGACCTCTACAAAGCAGTTTTGTACTTGTCAGTGTTGATAAAAACAGTTCCAATCATTAAGTTACTGAGAACAATTAATAATATCTCATTAACAAGTTATAACATCTTACAAAGCTAAATAAAGGCAAACAAAAATGTTTTGCAAAATGTTTAAACATAAAACTGTCCCTTATCCTTCCAGACAAAAAAAATTGTAATGCCTTGATTTAACATATTTCAACACACACACACACACACACACACACACACACACACACACACACACACACACACACACACACACACACACACACACACACACACACACACACACACACGCACACACACACACACACGCACACACACACACACACTCACACACACACACACACACACACACACACACACACACACACACACACACACACACACACACACTCACACACACACACACACTCACACACACACACACACTCACACACACACACACACACACACACACACACACACACACACACACACACACCACAAAACTCTCATTAAATCATCTTTCCTCTTTGCGTCCAAAATGCCAGTGTTGGAAGAAGTACTCAGATCCTTTACTTTAGTAAAAGTACAAATATTAGGGTGTTAATACTGCATTACATATACAAGTCCTGATTTCCAAATGTTAAAGTACAAAAGTATTGGAATCAATTGTATTTAAAGTACTAAAAGTACTCATTATGCACAATGTAACTTCTCACAGTATTATATTATCCTGTGTTAATTAATGTGAGAGCTTTTTAGTAGTTTGTTTTTACATGAAATACTGTGTAGATTAGTAGTACTGCATTATACCATATCAGCATATTCATGTGTTTTTATATGTACTAAATAACTAGTATCGATGTCTGTTAAAATACATTTAGTGGAGTAAAAAGTATAATGTGTTGGCCTTAGAAATGTAGGGAAGGAGAAGTTTAAAGTAGCAATAAAGTAAATTACAAACATGTCAAACAAGTACAATTCTTGAGTAAATGTACTTAGTTACTTTCCACCACATCGAAATGCTGTCCACCTTGTGATGAATAGATAGAGTGTCGAATGCCTCCCTCTCTTCTCTGATGTTGCCTGTAGGTGCTGTCCCAGTACAGTATCAACCAGGAAGTGATGTGGTCTCGTAATGAATGACACACAACCTGAGAATTTCTTTGCAGCATATTGCTCCCACGTAAACACCTTGAGTTATATTTTTAGAAGGAGCAAACACTTTGGTCAGCCTACTCCTTTTGTCAAACCGCTAATTGGAAAGAGTGAATGAATGTGGGCTGCAGTGAATGAATGATTCATTGTTTGTTGTACAGTGTGTAGGTCTGTGACCTGAAAACACTCTAACCTCCGACAACAACGCCCTGGACATCCTCTTTCCCCTCTCGTCATTCAGACTCTTTATCGCCTGCTTCATGAATATGTTCTGCTGCTGTCTGCATTTTTTTCTTCTCTGACATACATTTGAAGAAGCTTGCCGACTTATTTATCTTCGCGTCTTCCTGTTGCAGATATCAGGATGTCAAAGCCAGCAGAGGTCGAGAAAGTCGGGGCCAACTCTCCGATGGAGGGCGCAGGTGAGATGTGCTGCCGTTATCCACAGAAAATACACAACGTACATATTTTATGCTAAGAAAAAGCAGCAATACCAAAGTTCAAAAACACTCATTTGCAAGTAACAGTCCTGCTTTCAAAATCATACTCAACATTAGCATGGCAAAATATACCAAAAAATACTCATTATGTTGTACGGCCTGTTTCAGAGTCATTTACATTAAATGATTGTATTATAATTGTGGAAGCATTTATGTGTTCATCACTTCAATGTTGCACTTTGTTACGGTGGGGTTTAGTTATATCATTTGATATACTGCTAATGTGTCATTAAGCTCAATCTGTAAAATAGCCAGTAACTCACCCTGTGAAATAAATGTAAAAAAGGGAAGAAATTCAACTTTTTTCTACAATATAAAATAATAATAATACATTTTTTTTTTTTTTAAGTAATCCAAGTGTTCTTAGAAAAACAACATTTCATACTAGCATACAACATTACATTTAGCTGACGCTTGTATCCAAAGCGACTTACAATAAGTGCATTCGACCAGGAAGATACAAACTTGAAGAAAGCAGAAAACAAAACATTTGAAGTGCTACTCAACTAGCTTTAGATAAGCCAGTCCTTTATTAGTATATACTCAACCGAAGTACCGACATTTCCTTACCTAAGTACAGCACGTACAGTGAGTAAATAGTCCGTTAGTTTCTCTCTGCTCTACATGCGTGACGCCGTATGTCAGAGCTGCTGTTTGTGCTCTATTGATTTCTCACTTTTTCCTCTCCCTCCCACACAGATTCAGAGCGGAATGGACCTGAATCAAATCACCAGGTACGCCTTCGATTATAACGACTTATCTCACACCTCGTTCTCCGACATCATTCATACAAGAACGATAACAGTGCCAGTCATAGTTGTAGGGTTGGTTAATGCCATTATCTATACATTTGTCGATTGTTTTTCATTTAATGTGAAGAATTACGGAGAGATGTGATCTTGAATATGTTATTGTTTGTGATTAAGAAAACAAAACCTTACAAATATTCAACTGACAAGGAAATTAAACAGGAAATAGCAACAAATCCTCACTTTTAAGATCTTTTAAGAAATTCGTTTTTGGCATTTTCTTCTTCATAATTTACTGAAACTATTATTAAAAAGATATTACAATTATTTAAAAAATGTTTTCTATTGATACATGAACTATTTGTAGTATAAAATAATATACACAGATTGCATTTCGAGTAATTATTTGCAGTATTTTCTGATATTCGTGTGTTTTGTGTCTTCTAGGCTCAGTCAATGAAAGTCAATCCTTATTCCCTTTCACAAGCCCTGAGCAGCAACAAGGTCAGTGTGTGTGTGTGTGTGTGTGTGTGTGTGTGTGTGTGTGTGTGTGTGTGTGTGTGTGTGTGTGTGTGTGTGTGTGTGTGTGTGTGTGAGTGTGAGTGTGAGTGTGTAGTGTGAGTGAGTGTGTGTGTGTCCATGTGTCCATGTGTCCGTGTGTCCATGTCACCACTCTGTCTGTGCATGTCTGGGCTTCTGTTTGCGTCTTTTGTGTTTCCAGGTTTATTGACAGTACAGCTTTGTATTCATCGCTGCTCATTCAGTTGCTCCTTTGTCTCGTTTAACGTTGAGGTCCATAATGTGTCGACTCTCCACCCGGTCCTCAATGTAAACACATTCACTCAGAGGATGATGGCACTCTCCCTTTACAAAGAATTGTAATAAATGTATAATGCTACAACTTCCACGAAAAGGAGAAATTATCCTCATTTGCATACCGCTGGAGAAATGCAAATCAGTTAGCTGGAAGTCCCCTGCCTGTTCAAACATGCCTCATCCTGGGAGGAGAGCTCATCCCTGGGTGCCATAAATAGATAAAGAGAGTGGTGGACTCTCATTGCCTGAGAAACACCAGAGACACATCTCTCATCAGTTTACATGTGGCAGCATCTTGCATTTAAATACTCTACACTCACTATCATGATCGTCAATAGCCAGGTAAGCTCATTTAGTTAAATAGTGTGGTTAAAAATATCTCTTGCTCTTTTATTTTTGCAAGCGTGTTGTTAAAAGTTACTTGCTAATTATGTTTGAAAGAAAAAGTTAAATCCTTCATTCAAAATCCTATTTAAGTCGAAGTGCATAAGTACTGGCATCAAAGTGTTCATTCAAAAGTCATTGTTTCGCATATTGGCACATTTCAGAGTCACAGTATCGACTAATTCCACCACTGATTGATAACTTGTTGTTTAGATACACATATGTTTTAATTTCATTATCACATGTGTCTTTCCCACAGAATAAGATGGAGGAGTGTGGAGAGATGTCCCCGGCCCTCCCTCTCTCTCACGGCCCGACCCCCTCTCAGACCCTGCAGCAGCACACACAGCTCATGCTGACCGGCTCCCAACTAGCAGGGGTGAGACACACTTACAACACACACACACACACACACACACACACACACACACACACACACACACACACACACACACACACACACACACACACACACACTTTGCTTTTGCCCTGCTTGCTTCTCTTGTGCTGCTTTTTAAATACTTTGTTTCCCTCTTTGTCTCCTTCTGTCCGTTGCAATCTTTTCTGCTTTATCTCAATGTTCTCCTCCCCTCCTCTCCTCCCCTCCTCTCCTCCTCTCCCCCCTCTATCCTCTCTTCCTCTCCTCCTCTCCCCCCTCTATCCTCTCTTCCTCTCCTCTCAGTTGACGGCTCTTCTCCCAGCTCAGCAGCAGCTTCTCCTCCAGCAGGCTCAGGCTCAGCTCCTAGCAGCAGCCGTGCAGCAGTCCTCTGCAGCGCATGCCGCTCACGTTGCCCACGCAGCAGCCAATCAGCAAGCTCAGGCCGCCGCAGCAGCAGCCAATCATCATCAGGCCCAGCAGCAGCATCAGGCCCAGTCTCAGGCCCAGTCTCAGTCCCAGGGACAGAGCACACAGGACCAGACAGTCCAAAGCGTCCAGCCCCCCCAGCTCAATCTCCCTCAGCCAATCCAGCTCACCGCCCAGGTACTGCCCGCCAATCAGAGCCACTTCCTGTCGAGCGGCTTGATTGAGGAACCCAGTATCAAGCCGTGGAAAAATTATTCGTGCTTGAATGCTTATTTCATGATTCACAGTTTCCACCCTGCACCAATGCACATATTTTCCATTTCTCTTCACATAACTTTTACGATAACACAGTTTTTCCTCCCACTTCAGGGTGTCCTACTATAACTCGATCAACTAAGTGCAGGTTTTCGGTCAGATTTAGGATGTTGAGGGTTTTTTAAATAGTGCAATTAAATACAATAAAATAGAATAGAAGTAGTGCCATAAGAGTCTATATACAAGTGATAAATGATTAGTTTTTCTTAGTTTTTCCTCAAGTGATCTGCAGTCTTTGTGTAATAGGTCAATGAAGGGACTTTAAGTGAAAATCAAAACCTCCAGGGGAGAAAGATAACATATGTTTTCTTTTACTTAGCCCTCTAACTTTCTTTAAAAAATCTGACATGTTTCTCTCTGTGCCCAAAAGGACATCCAGCAGCTGCTCCAGCTCCAGCAGCTGGTGTTGGTGCCCGGTCACTCTCTGCCCTCTCCGGCCCAGTACCTCCTCCAACAGCCACAGCAGGGCCAAGGTGGGGAACACCTGCTACTGGCATCCTGTTTTTGTGTTTTTTGGCAGAAATTAGATGTTAAAGGTCACCTATTATGCAAAATCCACATATTCATGTCTTTTCTACATCAACATGTGTCCCCTCTGTGGAAAGAGATTCTGAAAGTTTCAGGAACAAAGATTCTCTCTCTTTTTGTCCTGATCCATTTATATAAAAACCTGTCTGAAAATGAGCTGATCAGATTTTGGCCACTTTATGATGTCATAACGATGTATTGGCTTGTGTAACCATTAGCCAATCAGCAACCAATGTAACTGGTGGGCTCCTTATTTTCATCTAAAGTAACATACAGAGAATCAGCACTTTTGAAACAGGGCTGAAACAGAGGGGATTATGGGATGCTGCAATGATCTGTTTGGTGTTTCAGCCAATCAGAGACATGTTTTGTATATATCTGAGACCGATAATATATTGATGAAAAACAGTGTAATAGGGGACCTTTAAGATAAAATTCTGTTGGTTTGATTTTGTTTTTGTCTTTATTAAAGCTGATTATTTGCTTCTTCTCAGGACTCCTATCGCCACAAAATCTCCTTTCGCTACCTCATCAAAACCAAGGGAGCCTGATGTGTGCTTCGAGCAGAATGGGACTCCAAGCACAGGTATGAGGACACTTTTCAAGGAAAGGAGATATATTTTACATAGCAAACAAGGCGATCTAAAACGCTAAAGAAATAACATTTAAACGAGAATTAAAAAAATTGTAATAAACAATAATAAAATGTACACTGCACTGTAAGAAATTAATATCTGGGGGATTTTATACATGCAGCAGCAAACGGACAGAAACAAAGTAGCAGTAATCTTTGTAATTTTGTTCAATATATTTTGTGCATAAAACTGAATGCTGCACCTCCATGTTTAATGTTGGCACTAGGGAGACCTGAGGGGGCTCATACACATGCAGAAGATCAGACATGTATTCAAGCATTACTCAGTGGAAAATTAAAACACCGTCTCTGCAACAGTAATACAAACACTCTTGTGTCTCTTCCTATCTGGACTCTCACAGACTGAAACCTCTCTGTAATGTTTTAAAAGCTGTGTTTTTCGACTGTGGGGAGGTTTTTACACAGACTGCTTTTATTTCTGGTGCTGGCTCCAAGAAAAATAATGCAGGGAAGTGGGAACGGTTTAATTTTATTGTGGGGCAGGCGAAAATGTCGATCTACAAAAGCAGGAAAAACAAAGTGAACAGTACAGCCGGTCAGCAACATGTTTTTATCTTTGGTAAAAGCAAGAGTGACGGTAGATTTTAGATTTCACTGTCTGATGAGAAACATGGAAGAGTTTTTAAACCGGTGGTGTTTCACTACAGCTGTGTGCTCTGTGGTGGAGGGAGAGCTCGGTTTTAACTCTGCTTTAATGTGAAACAAAAATCTTCTCTCCATGTCTAGTTAAATAAGCTCATTGTTGTTGCGAAAGAATAATAAGAATCTCTTCCCCTCTTGGTTTCACTTTCTCTCCCCTGACGCGGTTTCTCTTCAGCGGGATAAGAGTATGGAGGTGAGCGGCGTGACCGCGGCGCCCTCAGTGACGACCCCTCACCCCGAGGAGCCCAGCGACCTGGAGGAACTGGAGGTGTTTGCCCGCACTTTCAAACAGAGACGCATCAAACTGGGCTTCACACAGGTGAGGAGAGACGCCTGCAGTGTGTGTGTGTGTGTGTGTGTGTGTGTGTGTGCACGTTACTTTAAAGGTCACCTATTATGCAAAATCCACTTGTTCACGTCTCTTCTACATCAACATGTGTCCCCTCTGTGCAGTGGCGGCGCCAGGGTATGGCTGGGGTAGGCTACAGCCATACCAAGAAATGGCTTAGCCCCACCTTAGCCCCACCATGAAAAGTGATGCAAATTCAATTAAATAATAAGCGAAATGCTAAATGTTGAGAACACGGATTGCGAAAATATACGGGTCGTGTCCACAGCACACAAACTGATCCTGCTGTAACAAGTGCACGTTACTGATGCAATATGGTTGAGACCATTCGGGCCTATGCTATAAGAGGGGTGCAAGGAATAGTCTAAGTAGTGGGGGAGTTTTATACACTAAAGGTGTGGAAATTCTCTGGCGTTATAATATCAGCGCGGCCGCGGTCAGATCAAAATGCCTCCGAATGCAATTTGAATAGACCTACAGCCAATCAGAGCAACGCAACGTTGGATCTGCGTCATGCCTTATTGATTGAGATCAATCGAAACCGCCATTCAGTATCCCCATTGGATCTTCAACGTGTACTATCATACGTCACGTTCACAGTGATCCCTTTTTATTTACTACAAGACAAATGTGCCGTTTTATTTCATACAGTTCCATTTTGATTGAGACAGGGAAATAATCTAAACCTCACGCGTGGCGTTTCACTGTCAAGGGGGGCGATATAGCGTGTATGTAATTACATTGCAAATACTGATTTGAGCACCACCACTGTATGGGTTAGCCCTACCATAGATTACCCAACAAAAATGCTCTGGCGCCGCCACTGCCTCTGTGTAAAGAGATTCTGAAAGTTTCAGGAACAAAGATTCTCTCTCTTTTTGTCCTGATCCATTTATATAAAAACCTGTCTGAAAATGAACTGATCAGATTTTGGCCACTTTGTGATGTCATAACGATTGTTTGGCTTGTGTAACCATTAGCCAATCACCAACCAAGGTAACCTCCCCCCCCCACCTTATCACCTGAATCTCCTCCTAGAGCACCATTGAGTTCTTTTTAACCAAATATCTCTCAGAGGGGCATGGGGAGGGGCTCCTTATTTTCATCTAAAGTAACAGACAGAGAATCAGCACTTTTGAAACAGGGCTGAAACAGAGGGGATTATGGGATGCTGCAATGATCTGTTTGGTGTTTGAAGCCAAACACTTCAGAGACATGTTTTGTATATATCTGAGACCTATAATATGTTGATGAAAAACAGTATAATAGGGGTCCTTTAACAGTGTATGTGATTTTATTTTTTACTGTTCTTCTTCTTGTCCCCCTCCTCCAGGGAGATGTGGGTATGGCCATGGGGAAGCTGTACGGCAACGACTTCAGTCAGACCACCATCTCCCGCTTCGAAGCCCTCAACCTGAGCTTTAAGAACATGTGCAAGCTGAAGCCACTGCTGGAGAAGTGGCTCAATGATGCAGGTGAGCTGTCAGAAAATAATTACAGTACTTTACATTTCGACAAAAAACATTGTTTGATTCAATATTCAAGATTCAAGGCTTTTATTGTCATGTGTGCATAGCTACAGTGTAGTTATGACAATGAACATCTTAGGTCACAGGCTCCTCCAACAGTGCAAAAACAATAAAACAGATAATAGTGCAAGTAAATAAAATAGAATAGAATATATTGTTAACTTGTTTTTCAGATTTGAGTGTCTGGGCTGGAAGGAAAATGTGAAATTGCTGTTTCAAGTGTTTCTTTTACTACTCTGTCTATTTACGTCTGTAGTTTCTCATACAACAAAATGCCTCATTTGCAAATGAACGTATACATTTTGTGATGGATTTATTGATTGGCTCCTCTTCCTCAGAGACCATGTCTTTAGACTGCACCATGCCCAGCCCCAGCTCCCTGTCCTCTTCCTCGATGGGCTTTGACGGGATGCCTGGCCGCCGCAGGAAGAAGAGAACCAGCATCGAGACGAATGTACGCGTGGCCCTGGAGCGCGCATTCATGACGGTATTTATCCTCATTATTTCCTTTGAAAATCACGAACTTAAATATCAAAAAGTCAATTAAAGATTATTGCTTTTAACATGAAACGAGTTCTATGAGATTCTAAAGTTTCATCTTAATACTGGGCAGTCATTTAAGTCCATACGTCGGTATTTTTGAGCTTTTAAATGACATTACATCTACTCTGTTACATGTACTTTAATTTAAAATAAATAACATTTCTGGAAGCTGCTATTTTGCATCATACTTTTAAATCGTATTTGAGTACATTTGCAATAAAGTACATTGTACTCTAACTCCATTACATGCATCTACAGCTTGTATTACTCGTGCTGGGAAGAAGGATTGATGTTTTTACCACATCTTGTGAAACATTGGACTAATGATCTGAATAAATGTCTGAATAACTATCTGAATAAATGTCTGAATAACTATCTGAATAAATGTCTGAATAACTATCTGAATAACTTTCTGAATTCCTGCTTCTCTGTGTTGAAGCAGAACCAGAAGCCTACCTCAGAAGAGGTCCTGATGATCTCAGAGCAGCTGAGCATGGAGAAGGAGGTGATCCGGGTCTGGTTCTGCAACCGCCGGCAGAAAGAGAAACGCATCAACCCCTGCAGTTCCACCCCGCCCCTGCCCAGCCAGCCCCCCCTCTGCCCCCCAAATGCACAAACAGCCCTGCTACAGCCCTCACATGGTAAATATACAACCTCAACCTCACTGTTACACATGTTAGCAGTTGTGGACAGTAATGAACATGTAGCGTCTTTGAGCAATAGAAAAAGCGCTATAAAAAATCCAATGTATTATTATTATTATTATTATGTACTCAAGTTCAAGTGTGTGTACTGGTGTGGAGGCAAATATTATACTTTTTACTCTACTTAGTATTCTGAAATTGCAGAATGAGGACTTTCACTTCTTGTACTTAAAGTGTGTTTGTACTTCCTTACTTTACCTTAAGTGACATTTCTACACTGTGGAATTACTACTTTTAGTTAAGTGAATAATCTGACCATTGCTGGTTAATCTTTTAATGGGGTAATTTTATTTTAATGAATATTAAAAATACGAATCAGAATACTTCATTTTTTCGTAAATAAACCAAAGAAGTTCAAATGTACAATAAAATAATAAAATAGAACAAAATATTTACGTAAACATAAGAAATGAAAGTAAACATTTTGAATTAAAAACTGTATATATTATATAACAGCAATATATATGTTTAAAAATCTCTCTCTCTCTCTCTCTCTCTCTCTCTCTCTCTCTCTCTCTCTCTCTCTCTCTCTCTCTCTCTCTCTCTCTCTCTCTCTCTCGCTCTCTCTCTCCCTGCAGATGTCCAGCCAGCTGTCCCAGGCCGTGACCAATCTCAGCACAACGGTGTCCACCATGTCTCCCGGCTGCCCCCTGACCTCCAGCCTGACCTCCAGCCACCCCTCCCTAAGCTCCACCCACCCCTCCCTAAGCTCCGCCCCCTCCCCGGTGACCCCTCCTCCCCGCAGCACGGTCAGCCCCGCCATCCCCAGCCACAGCACACTCAACATCAACACAGGGTGAGAACACAACACAAGTGCTAAGAGACGTTTACTATTGTATTGTATTGTACTATCAAAAGTCAAAGTCAACGTTATTGTCAATCTTTCAGTTTGTGTGTACAGACAGAGAGATCGAAATACCGTTTCCCACAATCCCGAATACAAATATGTATAAAATATCTATAAAAATATGTATATCCTATATATACACAATCAACAGACACATTTACACATGTGCACACATTAAGATAAAAACACAACAATCAATATATATATACAAAATAACAGTCACTTCAATATCTTTGGGAATCAATGTGCATTAGTGCAAGATTGTCCATAGCAGCGTAAAAAAGTGTCGGTACCACTTTACAATAAGACTACCCTTATAAAGGATTCATAAAGGGTTTTTAATTAGGTTGTAAACACTTTATTAATCATTAAGAACCATTTATAAACCAGTTCTAACGTAGTTTTCATACATCAACACAGGCTCACTATTTGGCAAGATGACGAAGCCTTATATTGGCTACTCAGTGAGAATCAACTCAGTGAGCAACAGATACCAAGGATGCTGGCTGATGAAGGAGACGAAGTAAGCTAGGTAGCCAACATAAGGCTTAGTCATCTTGCCAACTAATGAGCCCACATTTATCTGTACAGCTAAGTCTTATATTGGCTACCTAGCTTACTTCGTCTTCTTCATCCGCCAGCATCCTTGGTATCTGTTGGTAACATGTGGGCTCACTATTTGGCAAGCAACCGGTCACAGTTGCTCTGTTTATCTCATGTCTTATAAAAGCTTATTAAGGATTTATAAAGTGTTCAATAAATGAATTACAAACTATTCGTAAACCCTTTATAAGGGTAGTCTTATTGTAAAGTGGTACCAAAGTGTCTACTATACATCGCTTCAAAGCAGTTATAAAGAAAATGTAGGAATTAAAAAATGTCACTTCACCCTTAAGTGTGAAAGAAATGACCTCTATCTACCTAGGTGGTTTTTGTTTTATTTGATACGATTAGATTTAATGTCCTTCTATTTATGTCACATTTTGCAAGCAGCAGTAGGGTAACAAAGAAGTGCACAGTTACAGGAAACACTGCGATAGACCAACCTACTAGGATACTATATGCATTTTAAACAAGTGTGAAAAGTATTATTTATTTTTTAAATGTTTAATGCATCTTGCATTAAACATTTAAAAAATAAATGTCATCTTGTAGAGAGTTGCTAAATGAAACAGCTTCGGAAACCTCTTTGTAGAACAGCTACCTGACGATGTAACCCAGTCTCACGGCATTTCGTGTTATAGTCACGAAATTAATTTAATCTATTGATTCGTGTTCACCAACACGATTTTCGCATTTTTTTCGTGTCACACAGAACGATTTTAAAAGCAATGTATTTCTATTGGTAGTATGTTTCGTGCCTGCACCACGTCTTTTTGTCCGGTCGGGTCTTGGAAGACCAGAAGCTGTGTGGTTCATAAAAACATGTTCTTACTCATTATCTTACCCTAAGCCTAACCCTTTTATTTTAAATTGTATAATGTCAGAGTTTTTTTGCCGTCCACGAGGAAAATAAATGGCTCAGAGCCTCAGAATACTGAAATCTGTATTTTTTCTAATTTGTTATTATTTGGTGCAGGCACGAAACAAACTACCAATATAAATACATTGCTTCTAAAAATCGTTCTGTGTCAGAATACTGAAATCTGTATTTTTTCAAATCTGTTTTTCCTTCTAATTTGTTATTATTTACTTGGTTTTTAAATCGTTCTGTGTGACACGAAAAAAATGGCAAAAATCGTGTTGGTGAACACAAATCAATAGATTAATTTTGTGACTATAACACGAAATGCCGTGAGACTGTGTTGGACGATGGGGATGCTGAGGTTTTTTTATACACAATATTCTTTACTTTTTTTAATCTGAAAAATCAAACCTTCCCGCCCACTTGTTACGAGGTGGGAAACTTTCCCTTAAATCCTCTTTTGTCCTCTTAACACAACACAATCTGCCTCTTTTCATGTGTGCAAACATGTACAGTACAGCTTCCTCCTAGCCTTTCAGAAGAGAGACATGTGCTCCATTGTTCAAATATTTGAACAACTATACTGTCTAAAACGACCCCTCCTGAATGCCGTTAGGGACAATACGTTAACTTTCTAACGACGTTAGACTACTGTACATGTTGTGTCCTGACATGTCTGCCCACATCCACACACAATGAAGGGGAATACAGTTTGATGTGTGGTTTGAAGTGATGCATACAATATGTCTTCCCTGACATCTCAAATAAACTAGAATACAGTTTGATGTGTGGTTTGAAATGATGGATAAATAAACTACAATACAGTTTGATGTGTGGTTGAAAGTGATGCATACAATATGTCTTCCCTGACAACTCAAATAAACTAGAATACATTACATGTCATTTGTTAGACGCTTTTATCCAAAGCGACTTACATACATTCAGTACTGTGGACAATCCCCACAGGAGCAATTTGGGGTGAAGTGTCTTGCCCAGGGACACAACGACATGCTGACTGCAGTGGGACTCGAACTTGCTACAGTTATACAGTTTTCAGTTTGTTGAAATAGTCCTTATCTGTGTATTCCCAAAGTGATCCAGAGTAACTAATGCACAATTCTAGGAGAAAATATAATTATGAATCGCTGTTGGCAGCACCAACCCATTTAATATGTCTGCATTATAGTGGTTTTAGTTCTAAAATATTTTTTAAAGAAGGATTGCAAAACACGAATCAATTCAAACATAACTACCTGGCTACTTACAAATAACGGTCTGAAGTATTTTACTTTGCTGAAATAATCCTTTCATTATAATGTTTATGTTTGTATTTTTTTAAGTAAGATAAATCTGAATTACAATGATTTTACGGCCACCATGCCTGAATCCATTTAGGCAAAAATATTTCCTAATAAGTGCTATTAAATAAAACCACACATTTCCATAACACGCTGCACCATGCTCGCTTCACCTGCAGTTTGTAGCTAAGTGGTTGACACTGTAAACACACACACTGATTTCTTTAACTTGCCTTGGGGCCCTACTGCTTTCCCTGTGCTGCAGTGTACTCTAACCCTGTGTGTGTATGTGTGTGTGTGTGGTTCTTTTGTTCACAGCTTATGGCGTATGGGTAAAAAGAACGGTGACGTGTCTAACTACATCACCGATTTTGCTGCAAACTTGAGGTGAATGCGACAGAGATATATGCAGATTGTATGTAGCGTATAAATAGTGTATCAGAAAGCGTGGTTCTTCTTTTGAATCACTACTAACATATGGTTAACCCTCTGAAACCTAAGCATTGATTTCATGTATGCAAACAGAATGTTCTAGCTCGCCACAAATACATGTTCTAATGTTTTTGGCAGGATATTTGTGGGTCTTACAAACAATATCCAATTTAACTTTAAACATGATTCAATTAAAGAAAATAGGCATCTTAAACATATATTTTATTTACATGACACTGTGTTTTACTGCACATCAAACCCAAATGTATTAACTAGCAAAATCCCAGTAGATTAGTAGTTTCAGGAATACTTAAATCATCCCACGTAAATCACTTTCTTTCCCAATTCTGAAACCCGATATGAACTCAACTAGTTCGTCTTGAGCATGTTTTCATTCCTAAATTAAGTGAGTTGCTGCAAGGCGATTACATATTTGAGTTAACAAGCAGTTGAACATGTTTCCTAAAATATAAAGGGCCCAGTTAGAGTATTTTATCTGTTCACTCCTACGCCTTAACAGTATATATAAGTTCAACCCCTAACTTTATCACTATGACACACCTATACACACACAGTGCTTGAATTGGGCCGGACTTCTGATTTTTACCCATCTGCGTACCATTACTTCTGCGTACCGACACCTCATGACGCATCTAGGTACGCATATTAGTTGCGTTTATTCCCCTGTGTCCTCCCTGGCAGCTCCATTGATTCCCTCTCTCCTTTTCCTGATGGAAGATGCGTGTACTCAGGGACGAGGAGTCATTTAACCAGCCGCCAGTAGGAGTCAGGCTTTCAGTACAGTGAGCCTGTCTAAAATACACAGTAAAGAGACAAACCCACCAGCATTATAGGATATACTATATGACCTGATGCAGGCACATGTATAGGCTACGTCATGTTCTCTATGAGAGCCCCGGACACCTCCCTGATTAGTCGTGGAAAAACATGCAATTTCTGAACGTTACAGTAAATATTCTGTTAAAGTTTTTTTGTGTTTCTTTTGAATTACTGATTCAAAGATATGAGGATAAGGATAGAGGGAGTCGTATGTTGTACAGATTGTAAAGACCTCTGAGCCAAATTCTTGTTTTTGGGCTGTATAAATCAAATTGACTTGAAACAGTTGCTGATTTAGAGTACTGGCACCTTTGTTATTCCAATTCAAGCACTGCCTATACATATGCAATATAAACACATTGTTGATTGCCATATTAAGATAAATGTACTTATTATTAGGTGATGGGACCTTTTGATTTAAAGAGGACTTACCCATTGAAACCCACAAATGCCTTTTTGCAACATAAAAAAAACACCAAATCCCGTAAAACATACTTTTTATTATTATCATATATTCCTAATAATCTTAAAACATAAAGGAAACAATACTACAGGTCACACATGTACACAGAATACAGTGTCCAAAAGAGAGAACTAGGGGAAACCATGTTGTTTGAACTTTAAACCCATTTCCCAACCAAAGATTCTTTGCCACGATAAAGTACATTTTAATCTGAAAATGTTCTACTTAATTAGTTTTAAATCGATGTTGCAGATTCACAGCAGCGGGCCTCAGAGGGTTAAGGAGGCTTCTTGTGTTTTATAACATTTCCAAGATGTTCTGTTTCTTCCTGCTTTTCTAACCTCTTGTTTACATCTGTTCTGCCTCCTGTCAGCTGACTGCTGCTCTTTGTGTCCATGTAGGGCTCAATATGCCCTCCGCTTGTCCTTGCTGCTAAACCTGCTTTTTTTTCTCACCTTTTCTCCTCTGCTTGTCTGTGTTCGTGTATATGCCGGCACATGTATGGTGTGTGTGTGTGTGTGTGTGTGAAACAACAGGAACACTGTGATGGGAGTTAACACAGGAATGAACCAAGCCCTCCTCGGTAACAATCCCCTGGCCACTATCCAATGTGTGTGTGTGTGTGTAAGAGAAAAAGACATGCTGAAATTAGGTTTTTATTCAAGGAGTAAAAAAAAGAGAAAGCTTAGCATCAGCACGGATGTTAAACAGAATATCTTTTAAAGGTCACGGCTGAGGTGCTTATTATTTCATTTCTGGGAAAAACGAAGGGTCATAGAGGACGTAAAAATAGAGTTTTTTATCTTCTGGAAATATATTCTCCTCCTCTCAAACACTTGCACTCCTACACAAGCTCAAGCTCACCATGCACGACACACCTTCCTACACTTAAGGAACGACACACAAGAAGTATAAGAAAATAAAAAGTGTACAATCCTGCAGAACTGACCACGAAACAGTCCAACGGGTGTCAGCAGAGCGACGGTTTAATCACAGCTGGTGCAGCGAGGATGAGAAGAGGTAGAGAGAGATGTATTAATAACAGAAGTGTGATGATGAGTAATACAGTTATGCACGGTAGGGGAATCAAATCGCACTTGAAGCTGGAGACGCGCATGAATGGGCAGCCAATGTTTGCTCCTCCACAGTCTCTGAAGCAGCCCAAGAGTCTCAGAGGGGAACATTATTTCTCATGTGTCGACATCAACATCCATGACTCCATCCCATCGAGTGTGTGCCTGCGTGCGTGCGTGTGTGTGTGTGTGTGTGTGTGTGTGTGTGTGTGTGTGTGTGTGTGTGTGTGTGTGTGTGTGTGTGTGTGCGTGTGCGTGTGCGTGTGCGTGTGCGTGTGCGTGTGTGTGTGCGTGTGACGACTCTTTTACGTGAGTGTGTGGGCTAAGTGTTTGTGTGTGCGTCTGTGCCGTCTCACTCATCCTCAGCCTTTCATCTCTTCATTTCATCAATAGTATAATGGGTAGGAAAAAAGTCAACATCAAATATTTGAAATCAGATGGAAACCATGCTGCTGGGGACGTTTCATGCACTTCATTTTATTGTGAAATGTGCACTAATAATGGACATTAAACACTTACATCAACAACTTTAAATATCAGTGCCTGGTTGCATAAAACATATCATGCCTAAAATCCGCTTACATGTTCATCTAAGGATGCCTTAGTAACAACTTATTGCATCAAATCAATATACAAACTTGTTTTAAGATGACCCTAGGTGTTTGTTCTACTACTAGCTACTTAAAGGGGACCTATCATGCAAAATGCACTTTTGTACGTCTTTTATACATGAATATGTGTCCCCGGTGTTCCAGGGAACTCACCAAGTGTCAGAAAACACAACCCTCTCTATTTTCCTCCATACCCAAATCTCTAAAAAAGGGGCTGCAACGGATCTGATCAAAACTGATCCAGATTTGAACACTGTCCTGACGTCAGGACGGTGGCGCTACGGCTATTGGGCCAACTCCAGCAATCAGGAGGAGACAGCCACGGCCATTGCCGTTCGAAAGCGCTGGAGACGCTGTAGTACATATGCCAGGCCTGTAGGTGGTGCTGTTCTCACTGAATCAGCCCTTGCAAAAACAGAGCTAAACAATGTCAAATTGAGCGAAATGAGGCATGGCTAAAATGCATGATCTGTTTGGTATTTTGAAAAAAAAGTATAAATATGCCTTATATAGGTATGGTCCTACACTATATTATTCAAATATAGCATGATAGGTCCACTTTAAGAATTCCCTTGATGCATTGCTTTAGATATCTTTACTCAGGAACTAGGACGTACCAGTCTCTTTAAAATGTGAAATATGTTGAGGAACACTTGGTAATGGCTGAATTTATGGGAACTGTGGAGGAGGAGGATAAACCAAAACATAATATTCAAAACAGGGAAAAACCCACTGAACACTATTAGCGATGAGTAACTTGTTAGAGGATTTGGATTTAACCGTCTATCTTCAAAATCTCTATTATATAATACATATTAAAAATATATTCAACGTATCAGGTTTTTAAAGGGGAACAACCTTCTTGTCTTCTGTCTAGTTACACCTTTCTTTACTTTTGTATTCTCGTTGTTGTCCAAGTCAAGTGAAAGGATGATGATGCCAATGAAGCAAATCCATTGTGCACATATGTTATAGGAGGACAGTTTGTAAAGTGAACGCCTTAGTGTAAACATTTTGGCAAGGAATCAACTTAAAAATACTTTGTGCAACGCTCCTAAATAAACTCCTTTTGCTTTGGGATATCTTTTGCATAAGAGACACAGATTGAAACTTGAAAGGTAGTTTATGAAACCAAGAGATCCACTTTGACTCGACACTGAAACACCAAGAGATGAATCACTGAGGAGGCAGAAATAAATGTCTCTTCACCAATAGTTGCCTCAACAGACCATAATGCCGTGTGCCCACAACGTTCTGAGCAGTAACGGAGCTCAATGCTCTGTTGACGATGAGGATACATGTGTTCTGCTGTTGCCATGCAGACACACACATTAATAGGGTGCGTTTAATTACATTAATGGAAAGGAGCGCTGCATGTAGCTCCATCATCAACCTTGTTTCCTTAACAACGGACCACTCTCAGCAGATTACCTGCAGAGTGCCCTGGATCTGATCACAGAGATTATCTAACGGATATTAGACAACACGCAGGAAGACTGACACTACCGTCACCAAAAAAAAGGCCTTTGTGAATGTGAAGCAGTTTCCCAAAACTCACCTAAATGATTCCCAAAAACAGACAAGTGTATTTCTCTTAAGAAAACTCCACTCACCCTCTCAGCTTTTTATTTAAAAGAAGGTGTTTTTATCTACTTCTGCTGAATGCAACAAGCTCAGGCGCTTCGTCTGTTCTGGCTGTGCGCTGTCAATTATTAACAAACTAGCTAACAAGTAACAACGCTCAATATTACTAGTTAATGACAAATCATAAGCATTTGTTTTCCCTATTAAAGTGTCTAAAGAAAGAGGTAGATGGGTTTAAATGTAAAAAAACAACCTCATATGGAGGAATACATGGTGCCAGAAAATACTAAGCGAAATATTGGCATTTTCTATTAGTCCTCTGTAGGGGAGGTGACACAGAGGCTTTTATTTCACGCATTTAGGCTATTTTAGTCCTAATGTTCTGTGGAAAGCTCATCATGGGCTTTCTAGCCAGGACACATCCTGTAGCCAATTTAAAATTTAAAATAAATAACTGATTAAATATATAAAGAAATATGACTTCTGTTGCTCAGAAGGGTGATGCTTGAAGGGGACCTATCATGCAAAATGCACTTTTGTACGTCTTTTATACATGAATATGTGTCCCCGGTGTTCCAGGGAACTCACCAAGTGTCAGAAAACACAACCCTCTCTATTTTCCTCCATACCCAAATCTCTAAAAAAGGGGCTGCAACGGATCTGCACTACGGCTATTGGGCCAACTCCACCAATCAGGAGGAGACAGCCACGGCCATTGCTGTTAGAAAGCTCTGGAGACGCTGTAGTACATATGCCAGGCCTGTAGGTGGTGCTGTTCTCACAGAATCAGCCCTTGCAAAAACAGAGCTAAAAAATGTCAAATTGAGCAAAATGAGGCATGGCTAAAATGCATGCTCTGTTTGGTATTTTGAAAAAAAAAAAGTATAAATATGCCTTATATAGGTATGGTCCTATACTATATTATTCAAATATAGCATGATAGGTCCACTTTAAGTCTTTCTAAATACATATTGTACCCAGGTGCTTTGTGGGGGACAGAAGGGATTGCTTCTTACATTTTCAAACATTTTCCAAACTTCAGGAAACAGATCATAAAGGATTTTGTTGAAACTATTGACCAGATAGATAGATAGATAGATAGATAGATAGATAGATAGATAGATAGATAGATAGATAGATAGATAGATAGATAGATAGATAGATAGATAGATAGATAGATAGATAGATAGATAGATAGATAGATAGATAGATAGATGGATGGATAGATGGATAGATAGCTTTGGTATAAGGAATAGTCAAACAGCAATTGTCTTACGCACACACACGAGCACCCGCCTACACACACAATGTATAACCAGTGAAAAGCATGCACTGTAGCATTAATTACAATAAATGACGTCACAGTTATTGAATGTTTGAACCTCTCTCTCTCTCCCTCCCTCAGCCCTAGCAGCCAGTGGTGGCCAGCTGCCTCTTTCCAGTCTTGAAGGGGCCAGTAAGCTGATGCTGGGGGGGGGCCACGGGGGCCTGCCCTCCTCCCTCTTCCTGAACCACCCGGCCCTGCTCCACATGAGCCAGAACCCCGGACTCTTCAGCGCCGTAGCCAAAGCCTCCCAAGCCTTCCCATTGGCCAGCAGCATCAGCCCCACCCCCTGCTCCCCATCCCCCTGCTCAAGCCCCGCCTCTTCCTGTTCCTCCAGCGAAATGGCGCACAGCCCGACCTCTCTGGGCGGGGCCAAGATTGAGTGACCGCGCCAAACGGCCAATCAGAGAGGAGGAGGAGGAGGAAGGAGGAAACGGAAACCTCGCCTTTCACACCAAAGCTATCTCTTTCTCTCTCTTGCGCTCTTCTTCCGATATTTTTCTCGCAATGGTTCTCTCTCTCGTTCTCTCCCAGTCTTTCGATGCCAAAAATACACAGAATGAAAGAGGAGAGAGGGAGGGAGGGAAGAAGTGAAAGAGGGGAGAAGGGGGGGGAAAGGGGAAGATTGAAACCAAAAATCTTTATCTATCCAAACAGACGGAGAGGAGGCAGCGTGGGACCTTTTTGTCAAAAACACGTGATATCGACATCGCTTTCTCTCTCAAGGAAAACAAACCAATGACTCTTTAACAGAGAAGCATGTCGAAGCGCATAAACCAAAAATGACAAAAGATAACTTTACTATGTGACAAAGGAATGGCGGCAAGGACAACAAAAGATGGAGGGGAGGACTGTGCTTACGTTTTCCCTTTTTTAAATTATTTCGAAAAGCTGCGGGTCTGAAGGAAGAGGAGAAGGGAGGAGAAGTTTAAACCAAAAATGTACCTGAGGAGGAGAAGGAAGAAGAAGAATACACAATGACAAAAAAAAAAAAAAAAAAACGACAACCATACCAAAATCCCAAATACCAAAAACCAAAAATACGGAGAGAAAAGCTTTATTCAAAGGACGTGTAAATACTGAAGCTATCCAGGACCAGGACTACTGCTACTGCTACACACACACACACACACACACACACACACACACACACACACACACACACACACACACACACACACACACACACACACACACACACACACACACACACACACACACACACACACACACACACACACCATCGATCATCCTGTCTGTCAGCTCATGTGTCTCTCTTCATGCTAGATATATATTGAATGATTTTTGTAAAGAGTGTTACAGAGCGAGTCCAGACGTCGCGTTTGAATGATCGCCGTCTTAGTCTCTTTACCTACCTCTGGTTCCAAGAGCATAGAATAGCTTTCTTCTTTGACAGAGGCTTAGTGTGTGTTTTTTTTTACACTTTTGAGAGTTGGGATTGAGTTATTTATTAGTGTCATTTCCATCATCATTGTCTTCATCATGTGTTCATTTGTTTTAAGTGTGACTATTCTGCAGAAACAGCGGTGAAGAGAAGCTCACCAAGTGCCATAGATACAAAAATAGAGTTGATTTCAAGGTGTGACTGAATTTATTAAGACCTAAACATTTAGCGCTCATAATCAGACCACTCTCTTAAAGATAACCCCATCACCAGAGCCTCCGTGACTAAATGAACATGCCCTGGAAAACTTCACACACTGAAAAAAGACGTTGGTTAGCAGTGAAAGTATGAAATGGGGCTCTGATTGGACATTTAAAAAGTAATAACCATTGAGACTGAAGAATAAATAAGTCAATAAAGGCAAGTTTAGTCACAGTCCTGCCACACACCTGTCTGTCTAGACGTGTTTACTGATGTTCGTCTGTTTCCATCATCACCCCATCGATCGCATTTCACTGTCATTTTCCACCTCAGACTGCCATTCATTCTCAAATGGAAACCAAAGCATTCTCAAGGCCCGGGCTAAAGAGCCTCCGCCAGGACGTTTGAACACAATGAAGACACACGGAGGGGCAGGACGTTTAAGCCCCTCTTTGGTGTCATCCCCTCCACCTGGCCCGTCCCAAAAACCCGCGGGGGAAGCTTTATTTAGGGAACTGATCCTTTACTCCGAAACCCCCCAGAAAGAAAGGGACAGGGCGGGATGAAGGAGGGATGCACCGTAGTGACGGGAGCAGGCTTCTTTTTTCTTTTTTTTTGTAAGAGGATACCAAAAATAAACCCATACCAAAAAAAACACAACCCAAGGAATGACAAACCAAAAAGAAACCCTAACCAAATGTGGCTGGAGGGGGGAGGGGAGGAGGACAAAGTGCTGGTGTCTGTCTGTCTGTCTGCGAGCTTTAGAGTTTCCCTCTCTGAAACTGTGTAGCATGGATGGAGGGAGGATAGACAGGCAGACAGACAGGTGAAGGACACACAATTCCTCCCCTCCTCTGCCTCTCTCTCCAGCCCAGCTCTCTGGTCCTGGATGGAGCTAAACGCAAATGACCTCACTGAACTGAAATCTTCTAAAAAAAAATTCTGTTTTTATTTTTCTGTTGGTTGTTTTTTTCCGATTGTTTTATCTCTGCTGTGTCTCTTGATGCCGTTTTATGTACTGTACTTTAGTGCTTATTACTCATTTGGAATAACGTACTCGCTTACTTATTACTACAAGAGCTCCTTATTTTTTCGTAGTCGTGCTAGAGATTTTTATCAGGTGGTTGGAAAAAATACTGTGAAAATTTAGCTTCCAGATTTTTATTAGATAAAGAAACAGACTGTCTTGGCAGAGGAAAAAAAAAACGACACACAAAAAGCCAAAAATAAATAGCAAACCTTGAAAAACCAAATACTGAACCAAACCAAACACAGTAGAGGAATCCCACGAGGGAACAGAAACGGGTCGATCTGTCTGAGGTGAAACTGCGTTGTTCTGCACTTATTGGGAGGCCAGAAAAGAAAAAAAGGGTCTGCAGTGATGTCTTGTCATTCATTTTGACCCCAGAGACGGCACTTCCGACGCAGAATAACTCACACACACAGCGGCCTCAGTCAAGGTTGACGTTTCTGAGAGCTGGACGTAAACGTATCCAAAGAATATTTGGTTTGATCCACACCAGAAAAACAGTCGACACGCGAGAATCGTTTCACGAACCAAACTTTAGATGTGGGGTTCGCACCTTCAAGGTGAAACCTGTTCTCCACATTGACTCTTAGACGGAATGTATCTGTTAGTGCTTCTATAGATTTTGTAGAAAAAAGATCTATGTTCTACTGCTTACTTATCGCTAATGTATTAAAAAGAAAAAAACGTACAAAAAAGACTTTGAGAAAAAAAAAAGATCCTTAAAAACATTGATGATAATAACTTGATTTTAGACCAAAAATTGTAACTATCTCTCTTTGGACTTTTTTTTTTTCCTTATTAATGATGATTTAGACTTTTGATTGTACTATTTATTCAGGATAGGGTTGATTTATTTGCTTGCTATTTATTTGTTAATTTATTTCTAGAGGTGCTTTTTCATATCCTGGGATGTATTTGTGATAGATTTTCTTATTTTGTGCCCCCTGATGAAGTTCTTTCCTACTTCTTTAAACCAAATAATACCAGAAATGCAACCACGTCCTGTCGGGACTTAATAAGAGAATATGGCGGATTGAATGGTCAGCCGTTAAGATGTGCTCACAGGAACGAGAGGCAGCACTGTGTGGCAAACACCTCATCATCAGCAGGGTAAACAATGCATTTGATAGAGGCTTTCTGGACTTCTCCTGATAATGGGACAGAAATGGTTAGTTTAATTCCTGTTTCAATGCATACATACAATGTGTGAGAAACTGCAGGATGAGGTGTTTTTTAAGACGCTGTTCTGCCTCTTCTTGATATCTTCTCTCAAGGGAGAAAACACTGAAAGCTTTACAGCTACGCAACCAAAAACACAAAAGAAGAAAAGCAACTGGGGCTAGCGGTTTTTACATGACAGGAGGCAAGCGGGTGATTCTGGATTTTAAACCCGTATATTACCTTCTACTTTGTCTCTTTTTTCAGTTTTTTGTTTCCACTTTTCTAGACGTCTGTTTAAAACTTTTTTCTTCATCCACTGTAGGATGTAAAAGAGAGATAGTTCATCATATACCTCATATTCTTTGATGATAAACCAAATAGATGAATGCTTTAAAATGCGGGGTTCGAGCGGGGATAACGGTGTTATGTGTGGAAAGTGTGATTTGTGGCATGAGAGCAGACGCAGTAAAGCCGAGGTGTGAACACAGAGGTTTGGGATTGATCTGGGAGTCGACAGATCATGGAATAGATCCGTTTTTCTCAAGGGATTCAGAAGTTGCCATTTAAGGTCAAAGGGCTGCACTGGTTCAAGCTCTGGTCCACACACACACACACACACACACACCTTGTCCCTCTGGAAAACACCCCCCGCTGTCTGTGTTGAGCTTTGAGCACAGCCCTCTCCTCACATCTGACCCTCGCTGTTTCCTCCCTGTCAAACACGGACTGTAAAGCTGCTCTTTGGTGCAAATCTAGACTCTAATCTGGATCAATCTTTTTGAATTCAAAAGCTTCTAGATTCTTGCTACAGTGCAGCTTTACCCATAAGGTCTCCAAAACCCCCTCTCGCCTTTAGGTCTTGCCTGATGAGGGGGCATATTGACCAGTTTATGTGAATCAGGGGTGCAGCAGGGCAGGTCAATGGGGATTGGCTGGGACCGCTGATGCTAGGTGACGCATCCAAACACTTCTCAAGACCCGGTGTGTGTTGAGACTTTAGAAGAAGCATTTGTTGTTTTGCTCTCCTTCAGCATTCAGAGGAAATGGGAGGATGTTTGTGACGAGGCTCTTCTTTAGTGAGCGTTAGGGTTTGAGGGACCGGGTGTGAACGTGTTGGTCTCTCCGGCGGGGATACCCCCTTAGTGAATGATACCAAAGTTAATGCCCCGCCATGGGATCCAGCACCATGTACACACTCCCTAAAACCCTGATGTCCACCTTCAGAGAGCGTTCAGAAACTCTTCTTTCCTCCATGCTTTAATCTCTCTCCATAAAATCAGGCTCATATGCGGCCTTTTACAACATCCAAAAAATGTGTTTTAAAGGAGTAACTTGACATTTTTGGGGAATTAAGTGTATTCATTTTCTTGCCAAGAGTTAGATAAGAACCAGGAAGGAAGGTCTTTGCAGGGCCAAGCTATCGTTCTTGCAGGCTAATATAAGTTCTGAACAAACTAACTAACATTTTTTAGCTTTAAAGGCAGATTTTGTTCCGTACATATAAATAATTGTTTATTGAAACTAAACTGAATGTATTAAGACAGTAGCTTCTAGCAGTGGAGCTCCTCAACTGAAAGCTCAAACTAAATAAAGGCTTGCCGACTGAAAGACCACATACATAATAATGCTGTGATAGCACCGTTGCAAATAAGCGTTGCCTGGGCTATTCATATTGAAAACAGTTCCTGTTTAGGTATTGTTTTGTACTTAAGTGACGACTTTAACCCTAAACTTGGCACTTAATGAAGACAGAATGAAAGAGTTGTTAATGGTGATGCTTTTAGATACTGCTGTGTATTGGATGCACTCACGTTTCTTTTAGAAAAACAGACACAAACGAATTGATCAGTGACCTATATATTTGTGCTAAAGTGAACAAAACAATATGAATCAGCAAAGTGAGTCATCATTTCCACCTCATTTGGACAGAGACATGCTAGCTCTTTCCCCCTGCTAAGCTAAGCTAACATAGCTCCATGTTGTTATCATAAGGGTTTAGGGTTCATCATCCAAACCTTGGCAAGAAAACCTCAAAACATGTCAAACTATTCCTTTGAAATGCAAGAAACAGTGCTTGAAATTGAATCATGTCAAGATAAGAAACAGAAGGAGAGACACGGTGAGCAGAGCCAAAAACAACAACAAACAAGCTGCTTCTTCTTCCTCCACACCCCCCTCTCCTCCATCCCTCTCTCCTCTCTGTCTTTCTCTCGTCTACAATACAGCTTTAGTCCAAAGGTTTTCCTCCAGCAACACAGAGTCAGACGTTAAAGAATAAAACCAAAGAGCTCTAACTTCTCTTCAACACAAAGCCTCCACCGACTCCACTTCTCTCTTTCTCTCTCTCCATCTCCCTGTGTACTCTCTTTAAGTCCTCCGTCACCTAGCGCGCCGGTCTTTGAAGCGCTAACCTCAGCTATCCAAAGGGGAATAATAATAATAATAATAATATTGATAATTAAGATGATAATGAAATGTATATTTTTAAGTATTTGTCATTGGAAAAATAATCTTCTCATAATTATGATGATGATGATGATGATGATGGTGGTGATGATGATGATAATGAAGTTTCTCTTGGTATCTTTGTAGCTGTTCTGATCCTTCTTAAGTTCTTGTCCTTTCTGCTCGTCATCACCCCTCCCTCCCTCCCTCCCATCCTCCCCCCTTTTTCATTTGGTTTACCCAGTGTGTGGTCCTAACGTCATACCTGTCTGACCTTTACCCCTGTGTGTGTGTGTGTGTGTGTGTGTGTGTGTGTGTGTGTGTGTGTGTGTGTGTGTGTGTGTGTGTGCGTGTGCGTGTGCGTGTGCGTGTGCGTGGGGGTTGCTGGATAAATGGGACGGGTGTGGTGTGTTTAAAAAAAAAAAAACACACAAAAAGATTCCTTGTTCTTTGGACAACAACGATCCCCCCACACACACATGACCTGTCAACTGTAACGTACCGTTTGCCAACTTCCTATAGTTTGAATTCCCCCTGTCACAACAGTGTGTGTGTTAGTGTGAATATGTTTTTATTTGTTATCATAAAAGGCCTTTTTTCTATTTGTTATGCAACTCTAAAACCGGTTTAAACTTTGTGTGTGTGTGTGTGTGTGTGTGTGTGTGTGTGTGTGTGTGTGTGTGTGTGTGTGTGTGTGTGTGTGTGTGTGTGTGTGTGTCTCTGTGTGTCCTCCTCCATCCTGTGAGCAGCCCCCCTTTCTCCCCCCTAATCCCCTTCCTTTCCCCCCTCTTCTCCCTTGTAGTAGCAAGTTAGCCTTTTAGTGTATTTATCTTGAAAACCAAAAAAAAAGAAGAAAAATAACTCTACTTGTTCATTGTACAGTGTTGTTCATTTTAAGTCATTTTTGTAACTGAAAGTGTTTCATTCATCCAAATAAAACAGGAGACAAAAACTGTACAGATGATCCCCTCCCTGACTCTTGTCCTGTTTCTTAAATCATACATCACTTTCAGGAGAAACCTCATTTAGGAAACAGGAGATGAACTTCCAGTTGTCATGTACCTTTACAACCAGAAGAGGGCGCTGTTAGACTGTATATCTCTCCTCACTGAGCCCAGGCAGAGATAAACCACCGGGGCTGATATTTCCGTAGTTATGGAGGACTACAAGTGTCATGGAAATATAAAGTGTCATTGATTGATGACTAAAGGACATTACAAAAAACAAGGAATTCATAACAGATATTACCAATTAATTACTACTTAAACCACAGGTAAATGGTTGGAAACACAACATATTTTATTGGTTACTATTTGGGCCAAATACTCATATTGTAATCCATCAATAAATAGGATAAAGGAAAACATGAAAGGAAACCTCTATACGATTAATAAATACCCAAATCAATCATTTTAAATGCAATATTGAAAATTGAAATACATTTTGAAATATTTACACATTAAATAAAGAATGCTAGATTTTAATCAGGCATTTGAAAAGGCTATTTATCTAATTTTGTTATAGGGACAGTGCATTTTAATACAAATCTGTATATAATACAAGATGTCAAAATGCTGAGAAAAGCAACACATATATAGTTTACATCCACAGTGCCTGGGCAGGTAACCCTTTCCCATTTGTGCTTTCATTTTATTTCTAAATTCCCTTTCCATGCTGTGCACCTCTTTCCAGGGTAAGTGATTTCCTCTTATCAACATCGAGACAATAAAAGCTCTGTCAAAAGTCACCCAACATGTAACTTCATGACGTACTGAAGGGTATAAAAACATTACCAATTTGTTGTTTTGACCTCAAGTCTGTGTTGTTTGGAGCTGCAATGATTACCCAGAGATTTCTGACACTCTGAGCGAGAGGAAGTCATGTTGAAGTCTCACCCTGTGTGTCCTCACCGTGTCTCCTCATCCTGTGTCTCCTCACCCTGTGTCTCCTCACCCTGTGCCTCCTCACCCTGTGTGTCCTCACCATGTCTCCTCACCCTGTGTCTCTTCACCATCTGTCTCCTCACCCTGTGTCTCCTCACCGTGTGTCTCCTCACCCTGTGTCTCCTCACCCTGTACCACCTCACCCTGTGTCTCCTCACCCTGTGCCTCCTCATCCTGTGTCTCCTCACCCTGTGCCTCCTCACCCTGTACCTCCTCACCCTGTGTCTCCTCACCCTGCACATAGGTTCTCACTTCCAGACTTGTTGTTGTCATTGGGGGTGATGAAGAGGAAGCAGATCGTCTTCATCTGTCCCTCCATTTATATTCTCTCAGCTGAGTCAGGGGACATCTGCTAGTTGACCTACAGTTGCGATCGTTTGGCCTCCAGAAGTGTTGATTCTCTGTTTTGTTGTCTCCTTCTCTTCCTCTGAGTAAGTAGAGTACGTTTTGTTGAACAAATAAAGTCTGTTCAACATATATTACTCACACATCTAGACTAAGAGAGATTTCATGTATCATAAAGAAATATTACAAGCAAAGAAATTCACATTAAAGTAAGTAAGTAAAACTTTATTTATATAGCACCCTTCTCAACACGGATGTACAAAGTGCTTTACAGTACAGTACACAATTCACAGTACAACTATAACATGTAGAATAAAAGGCATAAAACAACAGCAGGTAATACATAGGATAAAACATATAAAAACACTATAAACACTAACCAAACACCCTAAAACAAATCTAACCCTATCTACTAAATGGTCTCAAATCATGAATTGAATCAGTCATATATTGATTTAAAATAGGTGCGATAAAATAAACAGAGATATGGGAAAACATTTGAATAATAAAGGGCAGCATTAGCTCGATCAGTTCGGTTTCCAAGCCGAAGGGTCGCTGGTTCAAGTCTAGATCGGAGCAAAAATACAGATTCCTAGATGGAGACTTGCCAGTTTGCATCCGAGGCACTGCCGAGGTATCCTTGAGCATGGCACCAGCACCCCCAACGCTCTCGGGTGCCGCACCATGGCAGCCTCTTTCGCTCTGACACTGACTCTCTGACACTGTGTGCATGTGTGCATTTCGGCGCTTTGTGTGTGAAAACTGAATTTTCCCTGTCGGATTAATAGAGTATGTCTTAATCTTACTTTGCAATGCAAGTAAAGTAAACTTGTTAAGAAGTATTCAAGCTTTGACAAATTTAAAATATATTTTTAAAGACAGACACAGAAAAAGACATGCCATTGGTGTTATTCAATTCAATTCAAAACCTTTATTTATCCAGGTGAAATCCCATTGAGATCAATGATCTCTTTTTCAAGGGAGACCTGCAGCAGTAGGTTCCACATGAAGACATAAAAACATAAACAACAGAACAACAAAAGGACATTTTCATACAGCAAAAATTACAGGGATTACAATTGACATATCTATCCACATGTACAGGTACCAACAGCATCTGATTGTGTAGCATCCAACCGAGCTTTAAAAACATGTAGTGGTACCAGATTGGTAATTTTCCATTCTTTTTGCAGACTGCTCCAAGTTAGTGGAGCTGCACATCTAAAAGCTTTCTTCCCTAAGACAGTCCTAGCACTTGGCACATTTAATAAAACCACAGCATGCGATCTCAGGCAATAACTACTTTCAATTCGCCGAGAGATCAGAGAGCAGATATAAGATGGTAGTTTATCCAACATGGCTTTGTAAATGAACATGTACCAGTGACTGAGCCTCCGTACAGTAAGTGATGGCAAAACCGCCTTGGTATACAGTGTACAGTGATGCGTAAGTGCTTTACAGTTTGTCAAAAATCTCAGTGCACTGTGATACGCAGCATCTAACTTGCTCAGGCAATGGGCAGGTGCATTCATATATAACAAATCACCATCGTCCAGCACAGGTAAAAAGGTCACAGTGACTAGCCTTTTCCTGGCCTCGAGCGAGAAACAGGACTTATTTCTGTAAAAGAAACCTAGCCTAACCCTCAGTTTTTTTAAGCAGGTTATTTACATGAAATTTAAAAGTGAGACAGTCATCAAGCCAGATACCCAGGTATTTGTAACAGGCAACCATTTCAAGTTGTATTCCTTGCGTAGTTACAATATCCAAAGCCGTCTCTGGTGTATTTTATTCAATCTCACTATCTCAACCATACCTGTTCCCTCTGCAAAGCACACAACAGCTTTTTTACCCTCTATAAAATGCTCTTTCTTTGTCTTATATGAGGGGAAATAAGGTGGGAAAAAGTCTCCTCCTCTTCCTCTCCCTCTTCTTCCTCCTCCTCACAGTAGGTGGATGATTAGGTAGGATGCTGAGTGTAAGTGTGACAGCTTTCAGACTCCCACCTGGAGTTGAGTCACGGTGAGCATGTGATCCTGTCGCCACGGTGACTCGGGTAGATCTGCTGCTTGTGTCGTCGCATCGATATAAAAAATGTCTCCTTTCACGAAATGAATCTGCTGTTTACACTTTTTAATACTGCATGGGGAAATGTTACTGAGTACATTTACTCAATTATTTAAGAATACATTTAAAGTACTTGTACTCTGTTGCCATTTTATGTTATTTTATGTATAATAAGTACTTTTACTTGTTGTACTTCAAATACATATAGCTTTTTGAACTTCTTCACACTTACTTATAAGATTTTGAATTCAAAAATATAAATAATGACGTTTTTAGTCCAAATCCTAACAAATGTGCACATCTGCCCTGCCTCACCTTAGGAAATGTTGACCAGACACCATCAATAATTAGCAAATCTTAAATTCACTTAAAATGTTTGATAGTACATTACTGCAAATAACAACATGTATGTTTTTTGAAACAGTAAAGTCTTACCTCCACTTACCAGATTTCCTGCAGAGCTTTAACCACATAGTACTTCTTCCATACAATAATAGGATAGTACGATAATACTTTAATGGTAAGATCAAGTCTGAAATTTGACTTGCATCACAGCAGCTCCATGTGTAACATCAACATAGACAAATATCAAGACACATCTAACATAACATCACAATCACTGAGAGAAACATGCTGAAAGACCCTTTAGCGTGCATTTGATCTGGGATAAATGCATGTTGCTTAACATTTCTAATCGTTATTTAAGTCATATTTATCATACTCCTTAAATAGTGTCTCATTCCAAAATAGGTTATTAATACATACCATCCTTGAGGTAAAATATGGTTGCCATGTAACAGCGCTGAGTCATAATGTAATCTCCATATACTTGTTACAGGAAGCAGCAAATGATGTTCTGTTGGCCTGATGGGGATCGTAACTTTCTGCGTTGCATTGTCTGAGCACTAAAGGTTTGACATCATCTGAGAAAAGGAAGTCAGTCTCCGTGACTGTAAAAGCACCCTGTGGCACAGAGCGGGTAACAGGAGAGCAGCGTATCTGGTGAGGTGAGGAGTCAGTTAACACACAAACAGCCACTCTTTTGGCTCCAGAGGAACCGGTGAAGGTGCAGTTGGCCTCGAACAGGGCCTCACTGTGTCAGCGGGACGAGAAGACAGAACACCAGCTGTCAGTTAACCAGGAACACTGCCAGTGTGTGTGTGTGTGTGTGTGTGTGTGTGTGTGTGTGTGTGTGTGTGTGTGTGTGTGTGTGTGTGTGTGTGTGTGTGTGTGTGTGTGTGTGTGTGTGTGTGTGTGTGTGTGTGTGTGTGTTGGTGCCAGTGAGAGACAGTGCCAGCGGTGAAGTGCCACTAGGCAGATCTGGTTTCCCTCCCTGAGCAGCAGTGTGTGTGTGTGTGTGTGTGTGTGTGTGTGTGTCTGTGTGTCTGTGTGTCTGTGTGTGTGTGTGTGTGTGTGTGTGTGTGTGTGTTGCCTCACCCCACGACCTCTTACCCTCTACCAAGCCATACACGTAAAGAGTAGTTTTTTAGCACGTTTTTTTACAAAATATATTATTTAGGTGGCTGTAGCTCAATAAAACATCTTTCTTGTCAAAGAGTTTGTGTAGCATTATCCCTAAAAATAATTCAACTGATCTTTTTCAGGCAACAGATGTGTGAATTGCATGTTCTACATCAGACTAGCAACTTGCGTGTTAATAAACGTGTCAGTTATTTATGAATGATCAATATTTTCAGTTATAACATGTCACAGAAACATAACGACAGAAACAACACATGTGATAAGCTAAGGGGCGGGACATCTCTGAGCGGTTGACCAATCACAACAGGGCCGGTCAGCTAACCAATCAGAAAACACTGGGCTCTGGTTTCAGACAGAGGGTGAAAAGATTTTGATTTGATTGTTGATGATACTAAAGTTGATCCATTTACCAATGAACTCATTGCGCATTCAATTACATTTCTTAAAAATAATTTCTTGAAGGTTTCTCAACTTGTTCAAAACTCTGGTTCATTAAACATGAATACAGTTTCATTAAATCACCACAGAATTCGTTTTCATTAAGTACAAATAAATGATGAGATTTTGAAAAGATTACAGTTTGACTTGTCCTTGTGCTGGCTCTCACATTGTTATTCAGTCACTTCAATCTGTGTTTGTGGCTTTTGTGAGAACGTGAATAGGTTTTGATAAACTCAAACGTTATGCTGTTCTTTGATTTCCTGCCATCTATTCAATTTCAATGACGTGTTTACGATTTAATGCTTCAGGGTAAATCTGGAACAACGGTGTAATCAGCAGCACATAAATATCCCGCAGTGACTGTGGATGTGTTTTATATGTATTATTATAACGGCTCTGTTCTCTTAGATGTTCTTTCATCCCCTCTGCTTACACCTTGTCAATAAAATGCCAAAAACCTGAATGAAGGCAAGATGCTGACACTTCACGGAAATTAACATGAGAGCGCTTTGGGAGAGATAAGGATGTGACAGTCATTTAGTACGTGTATGCCTCCTCCATTCCTGAATCACAACAGTATAATGGAGATCTGAACGTCACACACACACACAACCACACACACACACACACACACACACACACACACACACACACACACACACAACACACACACACACACACACACACACACACACACACACACACACACACACACACACCACACACACACACACACACACACACACACACACACACACACACACACACACACACACACACACACACACACACACACACACACACACACAGAAAGGATGTTGCCCACCCACTGGATGACACATAACCCAGAGAACCCTGAATAACGCTCTTCTCAAAAGTCTTTAGAATGATGATTTTAAATTTCTCCAATTGATTAAAAGATATTTAGCAATAATTAGAATGATCTAACTACATAACTACACATGGTATCTAGAGCGAACAACAGCAAGATTTAGTCAGATAAACTACTCCTGAGAAAAAGTAAGATACTAAATGCTCCTGCTAGTAAATAGAGTTTGACTTGAGATCAAAGGTCAAAAGTGAACCTTGACACTCGAGAATGAAACAGGCGTTTGTAAACCTATGTATTATTGTGACAGTGACAGGGTCGTAAAGCAAACATAGCATCTAAGTGGGGAATGTAAAAAGTGTTACGTCTGATGAAGATCATAAAATATAAAAATATTGCAGCATAAGCATCTATAAATCCAGACATTCCTAGTGTCATACTCGCTCTTCTTTTAGATGATGTTATTCACTTTACTTCTGGCCGTGTGTTTTGATGATTCCTGTCTTTTACCATTGCTATACAAAGTAATGATTGCCTGTTACCTGCCAGCTGTACCTGCCTGCCATCACAACCTGTCAGACATGTTTCTTTATGAATCCATCTATATTGAATCTGCATGTCTCTTAGTTTAAATGTCATGTCCTTCCTACCTCTCCTGCTCTCCAAATCACCACAAGTCGTCCTCTCATCCAGTGGAAAAGAGCATGAAGAAGCTGCTGAGGTGACCTTGAGGTAATATAATGATTTGTTGCACTACAATAATGTTTCGTAACTTCAATTCTTATCCTACTGTCCATGTATACGCACAGCACAGTGAATAGATAATTAGTGGAGTGCTTGCGTGATTAAGGCTAAGGCTTCAAACTGCTATAATACACACCACACTGGTCAGAGAGAATGAATAACATCAGCTCCCACACTGTGAATGAGCCCACAGCGCAGCACCTCCACAAAGGGACCCACAGTAGAGCCACACACGCACATTTGAGAATAAAATCCGACAAAGCAGAGTATGATGGTGATTATGACACATAGCTATGCCACCCACAGTGGTGCCTGTGCGAGGGCAGAGCACATCAAACTGAGCAAGTGTAACACATGCTCTGTGTCAGTCCTCCTCCCCTGCACTGGCATGTAAAGCATGACACATACTGAGCCACCTACAGGCCTGCTGTCTGCGTGCCCAGCTGATGATGATGGGGGGGGGGGGGGGGGGGGGGGGGGGGGGGGGGAGCGAGGGTACGAGCCAAGGAGACGGATCTGCCACTGTCAAGTCTTCTCTGATTTTGGTGCAGTTTCCTCACTTGAAAGGGATTATTATTTGTCACATAATATAGAAGCTATTGAAACAATCCAAGACTTCAATAGAAAAATAATTGCTGCTTTTATTAAAAGGATATTCATATAAATTAGGGGGAAAAAAGCACAACGCCTAAAAAAGCAGATTTGTCTTACTCTTTCAGTTTAGAAATCCAATGCTGCATTGATTTGGAGTCACCAGGTCACGTGACACAGAAGCTATTGAAGAAATCCAAGAAAATGTTTTTTGTTTTATAATGGTAAAACAAGAGGTTTGTCCTACTTGTCCAGTGTCGCTATCCAATACTGCTTTGATACTTTACCTCAGCCACATCATAGACCAGGGGTGTCAAACTCAAATACACAGTGGACCAAAATAAAAAAATGGGTACTAGTCAAGGGCCGGACTGGTTCAATGTTTATTGCAAAACTTATTGAAATGAACTTATTGCACATATTCAACCTGGAACTAACAAAGCTTACATTATTGCCTATAAAAACAACATTAAACATTAAATAATCAGTTGCATTCATTTCTTATGGCTCTATCTGCAGAGTCATTTCTTATGATTACATTTCTCCACAGGCCAACAACAGCTTCAAAAAACTATTCAGAAGGAAAGTGCAGAAGGAAACATCCATTGAAACTCAGTGTGCTGCTCTGTGATGCTAGTTCAAGCCAGATACTTGGCATCTCATCTTGGGTGCAAGGTCATCAATGTTTGGGGTCAGGCTCTGAGCTGAGGAGACCCTCAGGATTGAGTGAAGGTGTGCGTGCAATATACCGGCGGGCCAGATCTAATAGTAATTAAAAATTATCCTGCGGGTCGAAATTAAATCCACCAAGGACCTGATTTGGCCCCCGGGCCTTGAGTTTGACACATGTGTCATAGACTCTATGCCTTACATTAATGCACACAATGTTCAACAATATCTGTTTTCTTTTTTTATTACTTCCGACTTTTATCCCATATTTTATCCCATATTTTATTCCATTCCAATACTGTTATATTTTACTATATTTTTTATTATTTTAAATATTTTTCTAGTTCTCTATCTGTGTTTTTTATTTATTTTTTACTTTCATGTATGCACCATGACATCAAGTCACATTCCTCGTACGTGTCAACCTACCTGGTGATAAACCTGATTCTGATCCTGATTCTGATATCACTCCACTGGGTCACATGACATGGAGCTTCCTTCAATTTCCAAAAACGTTCTCCAAATATCACTCGCAGTAATGAATGTACTGCTGCTGGATGTGATTTATCGCTGCATCCCACCCTCAGTTAAAACGTGTGAAGTCATGTTTGAAAGGAGCCTGGGGCTGTTATGTGGCTGCAGGGGCTCGTGTCCGGGCTCAGGGCTATTCTCTGGATGCGTTGAGCGTTTGGTATTCCTGGGTTATTCGGTGGCCGAGCACCTCTGTGATCCAATCTGAGGAAGGGGCGAGTGACCCAGACTTAACTCGGTGTGAGGAAGAGTAATTGAGGATGAGAGAGAGAGGGAGAGAAGCTGAGGCTGTCACAGGATCTGACCTCTTCTGTACATACAGTACATGCTTCACTCACACAATCACACATACATACACACACTAACCTACTCTAAATCTGGCCTCGCTGTGACACATATGCATGAGAGCGTGGAACAGAGGGAGGGATATTTAGATAGATAGATCTTTCCATCTATTTGAAATCTACATGATAAAAAGTGAAGAACTTCAGTAAAAACTGCTTTTAAGGATTTGAAGTCACTAGTATAATTTTAAACTCCACAAAGCAGTGAATATTGGGATCTCCTCCCTCTAGATATTTATGTCTTTGAAATTGACGGAGAACAAGCATTTGATTTTGTGAGAAGTGCTTCTGTACGTAGCACTTTCAAAGTTCAATCTTATTTGAAGCCAATACAGTAGCACTTACAATAGTTGGGCTTATTGATAGCTAATGAACTTGCAGATTTGATCCTGTTTTGAGTTTGTTTCTTCATGCTTGGATGCACCTATCCTAAATTGATTTGGATAAAAAGGGTCAGCTAAATGAGATTTAATTTAATTCTGACCCTGAGAGATATTGTATAGCACCACTATCAAGCCAGACTTTTAATTTTAAAAGAGCAATTGTTACACTCATTAGCTGTACATTTGAAATGTACTCTTGTGCTCCCAAAACTTAGATACCCTCTGATTTTGGTTGCATCAGCACAAAAACAGATGAGAAAATGTCCAGCCAAAAGGATGAAACCAATATCTTTAGTCCTTATGGTCACACAGTTTTAAAATGTATGTTTATTATTAACTTTACTTAAAGTGTTGTCACAACCTTAACACAAACTGGAGAACCCAAATGCACGACTCAGAGACAGTCTTGAATGTAGTAAAAAATGTCTTTTTAATTTCCAAGAAAACAGAAAATCCCTCTTAACAGAGTAGGTACTGGATTTAACATAAAGCGTTCACAAGGAGGAAAAAACAAGCGTAACAAAAGGAGAATTTAAGATGAACTTAAAGGGGACCTATCATGCAAAATGCACTTTGTGATGTCTTTTATACATAAATATGTGTCCCCGGTGCGTCGGGGAACTCACGCAGCGTCAGAAAATGAAACCCTCTCTCTTTTCCTCCGTACCCAATTATTTTAAAAACGGGTGTACAACGAGCGGATACAGATTCCATCCGAACTGACGTCAAATCGGCGGTGGACCCACAGAAAGTTGCTATCAGAATCAATACCTGACGTGTTTTGGACGTCTTTGTTTACATTAGCAAGCCTCGCTAACACTCAGAGCTAACCTGTACTGGAGAGCACATGTGTTTAATAAGCAGGGGAAAAAAGAACTCACCTTGTGATAAACCTGCAAGAGAAAAAGCATTTGAGCTCCATACTATTTCAGAAATAATCCTTGACGTGGCTTAAACAGGATGGCGAAATATCACAACCGAATTTAACTTTATCTCCGGTAGAATTCTGATCAGGCATTAGCTCCGCCTCTTCTTATTTATTTTTTTCAAGCTAAGGACCCAAAATCTGCGTTTCTCTAACAGGGCTTCAAAAGAGGGGTTTGAGCAATATGAGGCATGGCTACAATGGGTGAACTGTTTGGTATTTTGAAAAAAAAACTTCACAGACATGTTTTATATAGGTATGGCCATACAATATATTTTTCAAATATAGCATGAAAGGTTCACTTTAAGCTTACAAAAATAACAAAATAACAAAACCTGACTAGACTGGAAAAGATCCTTTCTTAGTTGAAGCTTGGCACCATGGAAACAAACAAGACGAACTGACACAGGACAGGGGGAGACAGGACTATTTAAACATGAGGTGAGTGGGAACAGGTGGAAACAATCAGGGGCGGGGCAGACGCTGATGATGGCGGGAAAAACACACAAGGGGAGGAAGTAACAGGGCCTGAAATGAAAGACAAGAGGTAAGTACAAAATAAAACAGGAAATGACAGACAAAATACATAAACAAAACTAACACATTTGACGAGACACAACAAGTGTTTTACGTTAACTTTAGGTAATTATTGTTCATTTGTATATTATATGTAATGCTAGAGACTAATTTAATATGACTTTGTTTATAAAGTACATTGTGTATCATAGCTGCTAAGATACAATCACCATTACATTCTGGTTTCATTAGTAATATATATATATAGTAATAAGTTAATTACTTTACTCAATTCAATATTTTTGATGATGACCGAAAGAGATGTAAGTCTTTGAGAAATGGTTTGTAAAACATCTCTAAATATTACAATCCAACCACAAGGAATCAATTATTATCCATTAAAAATGTATGTCTTAATTAACCATTTAAAGGTGGGGTAGGTAAGTTTGAGAAACCGGCTCGAGTGTGCTAGAATTTGAAAATACACAACCGGAGAAAATCTGCCACTTCCTTATAGAGCCCCTCCTCCAACACACACGAACGCGCACATGACCAATGAGGGCACGAGATAAGTTTGTGCACAGATGGAAGGCTGACAGGCAGGTAGGCCCTCCAGTTATTTTAGCCGGGCCGGCTAAAATGATTGCTCATGCTTTTTACAGTACTACGGCTTCCACAGGTGACATTATTTTATGGATTTCTTGTCAAAGCACTTAAAATATTCATTGCTATCGGGATGTTAAGAGCATTCCATGGAATATAACAAAAAGTGTATCTCGAGCCGGTTTCTCAAACTTACCTACCCCACCTTTAACAGTATAATCATTCTCAATTTACCATGTATTAATGATGGGAATCATCAAGTGTAAATATAACTGAAACAATGGCAAGATGAAGGAAAAAATGACAGTGTGTCTAAAGCAACTACCTTGAAAGAGGTGATATATAAGGACGGATGAGACTGAGAATATAATCAAATTAAAGATAAGGAAGGAAAACAGAGAGGATGATGGGAGGACGGGAGCTCGCACTTTGGTCACAGAGGGGGTAGAGAGGAGTGACAGAGGGGAATAGGAAGCTCTGTCCTGTGCCAATAGGAAGAGTTTGTTCCTGGGTGAGATACAGGAGACAGTGTCAACACACGCTGAGCTCAATATAGCTACTGTCACACAGCCAGGCATACCTCCCTCTCCTCTGCAGCCTCGCACCTTCCTCACCCGTCCTGCCTCACGTTCTTCTGTCCTCCTGTCATCTGAACAGGTTACATTCTTCCTCTACATCCCCTCAGTCCTCCCCCACAACCCCCGTCCATCAATGTCAGCTAAATGAACTGATCTCCCTTCCTTTGCTCTTCCCCTCTCCCCTCGCTCTCTGTATATATTACAGACTTGACACCCTGCCAGACATTGGTTTAATATAACACACATTCTCTGTGCCTTCCACCCGCTCCTCTCACATTACCCTCTCTTTCCAGCTCCCACCGCCCCGCTTTCATATGGGCACTGGCCGCTTGCTTTTTTCCATACTTTACCCACCGCAAAGGCAGCTTTTTGTTCTTGAATAGCTCCCTCATTGCCATGGTAATCCAACAGAAAAGAGAGTGTGTGGTTTCTCTGTCCAGGGCCTCGCGGATGAAAATAGTAAGTCATGATGGGTTTCTTTAAGTGGCCCTGAACCTGAGAAATCAGTCGCTGCAAATGTTGAGCCATTATGAAGAAGTCGCAAGTAGATATGTGTGTGTAAGGTGTGTGTGTATGAACGTCAGATTAGTCACATCTTCTTCTTCTTCCAGGTGGATTTCTTGTTTCCACTTCGGCCTTCCCTGTTGATCCCTCTCTTCCTCTGTCTCACTTGTCCTCCAACGTCCCCCTCCTCACCCCCTCCTCCACCACCCATCACCACTCGCTGTGGTAATCCCATTACTCATGTGCGAATACCAGCTGGGGAAGAGAGGGAGAAAAGGAGGGAGGGAGGGAGGGAGAATGTGGACAGAGGGATAACTGTGTGGAGGCCTCGAATCTCAACTAGACCGTTTTCTTTTAATTCTTGCTCTTAGACAAGGAAATTAATATTGCAAATAGTTTCACTGTAATTTAAAACTCCCCCTATGACCCTATGTGGGGTAAGAAGGGCATAAGAAGTGATTGAGAGGGACAGGGGGAGTGATATCTGGCCGTGTCTCACGACGGTTAGACTGGCAAGCTTGAAAATAAACAAGTTCTTTGATGACAAAGAACCCATTGACTCTTATTCCCTCTCTCTCACTCTCCCACTCCTTATTCTCCACAGCTTTGCTCTCTTTTCCTCTCTCTGTGTTTTTTCTTCCTGATTCGAAAGGGGTGAGGTTGGAGGGTGTGTGTGTGTGGAGGGGGGAGGCATTAACCGCCACCCTGCTGCACTTGTTGTCCCCTCAGCTGCCGGCTCTTTCTTTCATCCGGTGTGCTCTCGCCCTGCACGCCTTTCAGTCTAGCGACCCATCTTCCCTTCTCCTTTCACACTCGCACTGGAAGTAAAAACCTTTTTCTCCTCAGTCAAGGTTCTCCACGTGAAGAATTGAAGCCGAACAAGGGTTTAACTTTGCAGGCTTTCATTCAATACCGCCTGAAGTTGATTATGTAAGATCACTTGCTGGAAGTCAGAGATAATTGAAGCACTTTCAAAGAATAGGTGAATAATAAAAAGAAATCCAAGGCAGGAGGGAGTTGAAAAGAGTGTGTGTGTGTGTGTGTGTGTGTGTGTGTGTGTGTGTGTGTGTGTGTGTGTGTGTGTGTGTGTGTGTGTGTGTGTGTGTGTGTGTGTGTGTGTGTGTGTGTGTGTGTGTGTGTGTGTGTGTGTGTGTGTGTGTGTGTGTGTGTGTGTGTGTGTGTGTGTTCACGTCACCAATGGTATGAATCATCACATGTACATATAACACCTCTGTTGGTAGTTTTACGCCCTGTCCAGGAATTATAACCCTGCCTGGCTTCCACTGGTTGCTGAAATCATGTTAATCATGTACATACATTGTGTGAGCATGTGTGTGTGTGTGTGTGTGTGTGTGTGTCTGCACTGCCTGTGGTGGCACTGGTTAGTGGGCTACCACACCCATTGTCCACGGTAATTACACTGACTGGAGCCATCTGTGTTGTTGAGGCAAACACCAGAAGAAACCAGTGTGTATATTAGTGCTGAGTGCATGGCATGCTATGAAGTTACACCACTAAACAAAAACTCTGTAGGATTTTTGACCTTCTTGAACCACTGTAGTGCGCATCAGTTATGATTGTTTGGCACTGATTTCAATCATGCCGTCCAGATTGGGGGAGCTCACATGAGATCAAAAGTGCAGAGGATGGGGGGTGGGTAAGATCTTCTATCTGAGATATCTGGTGATGTTCACACCCACCCCAACGGCGAGCTTTCACATACACACAAACACTCCAGTGACAAGATCTCCGCTCTCCCTTTCATTCTCCCCGTCTTTCTCTGCGGAGCGTCTGTCTGTCACTCTGATTAGGAACGGACAGAGTCACATAAAGCACGGAGGGGATGAAAAAGGGCGGGATGGGAGATAGAGGGAGTTACAGATGATGTGGAACCAATAGGACAAGGCTCTTCTGTGATACACTCTGTTTGTCAAACACATCATCCCGTTCGCTCCCCAAGAGCCAGGCGGGTCTGATTTAATGACCAAATGCATGTGACATATTCAAGGATTAAATGTGAAAAACTCATTGCATACATGGAACATTAGCAGATCATAATGCTCAATATCAAACCTGGAAAACAATCTGATCATTCTGACTGGGCTTCTCGAGAACACAAATTGTACGTTTTAACTTATATTTAAGGACATCTTATACCTATCTTCGGCCAAATGGCATGGCAAGCTGTTAGAAAGGGAGATATAGAAAATAATATGAAAAAAAGGTCTCAAGCCTCTGGTCTCGGCCCCTGGGAACACAAAATACTGCTTTTAAAATAAGCATTTATTTCAATCAATCAATGTTTATTTATATAGCCCAATATCACAAATGTTACATTTGTCTCAGTGGACTTCACAGTTTGTACAGAATATCAGTATGACAATACGACACCCTCTGTCCTTAGACCCTCACATCGTACAAGGAAACACTTCCAGAGAAAAACCCCACAGTTTAAAGGGGAACATGGGAGAAACCTCAGGGAGAGCATCAGAGGAGGGATCCCTCTCCCAGGACGGACAGACGTGCAATAGATGCCGTGTGTAAATTGAAAAGATAATACATTTGCAACATAGGTAGTCCAAATGTTTGGAAATGCATGTGTCTATAATAAGAAGATGAATCCAGGAGGATGTCCATCCAGGACTTATGATCCAGGACCACAGCAGCAGGCACAGCCACGACTCAAGATCCAGGGCTCGCGATCCAGGACTCAGGACCACAGCAACACGATCAGCCATGACTCCGGATCCCGGCGTATATAGACACCAAAAAGAAATGTGGGGAAGCTGGGTTATTCAGAACATGAGAGTACACAAGTACAGACAGAGAGATTCAATTTCTAAGCATAAGCAAAAAGGACAAAAGATACTTAATTTGGCAACTTCTGAGAGAGAGTTTCCCTTGAATTTAGCTGACATTTGCCACCCATGGTAACTACTCGTAGAATGATTGTTGTTGTTTTTACAAAAAATAATTCTGTCATTGGCAAGCGCTCACATCCTAATGAGACACTCTGTGATAACTTTATTAAAAGCAAGCACACTGCAAGGTCCACCATCTGTTGCGAAATGCACCAAAACAACAATAACAGACAGTATTTCATTAACAGAAGGACAAATACAATTTATTTTGTCTGCTACGTTTGCCTAATTTATAAAGCGTTGTCCGATATAAATGTACATTTTAAATGAAAACTGCCTATGTAGAGAATGACCTTCCCAGATACCCATGAATGAGACCCCTTTGACTTTGTTGTAAGAACAGCTATGTCCTTGCTGTTCATTTAGTTTTAAATTAAACAATAAACAAAGTTATTTTCAAAATATGAACGTTAATGGTGCTCTTACATGAAACAAATACACCTTTTAGGATATTAAAGTTAGCACAATTATTTAGATCCACCAAAAAAATGGGAATGTGCAAGAACATTTGTCTCACAATCCATATAGGCCTGCACATGAATGTATAACCACGCTTAATATTTTCTCACACATTCAGCTCATGAGTCCATCAACCTTGAGCTCAAATAATGATGACCTGAAAATGAGTGTGAGGGAGGCAAAGAGAGGGAGGCGTGGAGCGGGAGGAGAAACAGCAGAGGTGTGAGAGCGAGGGAGGGAGAACGGACGTCTGGATGAGTGGTGAAAGACGACAGGACTGCAAACAAACAGAGGGAAGGAAGGAGGGAGAGAAAACAGGAGAGGTGGATACACAGTGAGGAGGAGGAGGAGGAGGACAGAGGGAGGCTGCTGAGTGTAGCGCTGTGTTGATCAGTGTTCAGACTGTACTGTAGATTTGTCTGTAAATGTCATCTCCTGTGCTTGAGTTACAATAGAGCCTGTTCCCACACCGGCACACACATTGTTTTTCCAACCTGCACTCAATCACTAAATCACTCCTATTTGACTGTCAGGTGTTTTTTCTCTCTCCTTCTCCCTCTGGAGCGTTACCTCTTGTCCTCTCTGTGATTTCTTCCCTCTCATCTTACCCTGGGTGTGAAGACACTGAAGAGATCTTCACCTCAGCCAGAAACACAGGCATCAGAAGATGGGGAAATTATACTTATGTAGTGGATGCATGCTCTAGGAAGAAATTGAGAAACAAGGGAATAGTGCCACTCTCTTGTCTCTCAGCCTCAGCGTGAGAAAATGCCACAGTGCAGTGGGTTTTTCCTGTGCTGAAAAAGAAGACAGGACAGGATAGCTGTTTCCTGAACGTGGATTTGTCTCTCTCTTTAGGTCCAGTTTCTTATCAGGCAGAGCAGAGTGGGTTTCCTGCGTCTGTCAGAGAATGGCCAGTGAAGAGAGGAGAAATCCTGTTTGTAAATCACCCTGCAGGGACCTGCTGCTGTCAGGGGACTTTGTTTACTTTGTTTTACTACCACTGTCTTATCCTGTTGACAAGGCAGGGCAGTGGTGTGTATCGCTGATGTCACAACAAATGCACAAAAAACACACATAAAGCCTTCAGCCACTGTCCCAGGTGTGACACAAGAAGGCAACAGAGGAGATGCACTTCACCTCCCATGTATGACGCCCCACACACCCACTCATCTGCACTTACTGTATTGATGACATGTGACAGCTTTATATCAGTGGCACAGGAGGAAGCAAAAGGTCATGGTGACACGAAACAAGCCTGGGCATGACACCGGTCTACACAATCTAACGAGCCATGCTGAACATCTGATCAGGTGAAAGAGTTACATTTGACATGACCGGATGTCATGAGCGGATGTCTCTGTGCTCGGATGTCTCTGTGCTCTGATGCACATGATGAACATTCATTCATTGTGACTTGAAGGCCTAATTCAGTTGGCTGCACCTTAACAAAAAGAAGGTGATGAAAAGGGTGTTAATGCCCAATGATAAACTGGCATCAGAACAGGATGCAGGTTCATATTCAGATGCAATGTAGGCTACATTGAGGCCTCAAGTATTGAATTTCAAGTATCACTCCAAAGCAATTACAGGTAAAGCCTTCCAGGAAATGTCATATTCATTATTTTGTAACTGGGTACCTTCTTACAAGGAAAAAGAGAGCAGCATATAAGGGGTTAACACACTTTTGTTTAATTAATAACATCAAGCTTGCCATGTTTTATAATTAACTTGTCAGATTAACAAAAAATCTATGGAAAACAAGGTGAAAATTACAATATTTAAAGAAAATAATGTATTTATGGCTTTTTTTTTAAAGCAGATTTAGTCTACCCTTTTGAGTCTTTTTGGACTAATTCTGTGACTTTATTTTACGTTTTATTTATTGCCCCTGTAGTATTTTCCTCCAAACTAAAATGTCACTAAAATGTGTCTAAAATGATGAGATGTGCATAAATACTGATTTTGAATTTATTTATGTTAATTTTGGTCAAATCTGACGCTTTCATGTTTAATTTATCGATTTAAAAAGTGTAACAACAATCCTGATGTGAAGGGACCCCATCAGAAACGTAACCAACCGAGGATTGTTGACGTAAAAAGCCGAGCCGCTCTCGAATCTTTTAGGACCCGGATATGATGTCACCACGGCAACGCGCTTTGGCGGTCTCCAAGGCAACGCCGCGTGCTGCAGTGACGCCAGCCGAGGCCCCCGGCTCGTGGTGAGTGGGCGTGACTCGCCACGTTAGCCCCCCCCCTCTCCCTCTCTCCCGTCAGTGTGGGCGGGGAGAGAGAGAGAGAAACACGACACCCGGAGGACGGAGAGACGCACGGGGGGGAGGAGAGAGCAGCACTGAATGGTGTGAGAGAGAGTGGAGAAAAAGTCCGTAAAGAAAGAAAGAGAGTTTCTTCTTCTCCAACGTTAATTCGTGTCAAAGCGTTTTGCGGCGGAGTGATGTCAAACAGCGACGAAGATGCGGAGTAAACAGCTTCCGGACAGTTAGCGAAACTACTTGTTCAAAGAGGCACCATTTGGGACGGTTGGTCGTTTTCCGGCGCAGATTTCAACGGTCCAAGTTACTAGGAGCAACAACGAGGTGTTGACGGTCGGTTTGGACGGTTGGCAGAGAACCGGGGACCCGGACCGAGAGAGCGCGCGGCGGCGGCGGCTCGCGAAGAAAGAGCCGCTGAAGCTACAAAAGTTTGCCGTGTTTCTTCACCTACTTTTCCCAGATTGCAAACTAGAGAGAAGGGGGGGGAGGAAAAGGCCCAGAGACTGACTTTTCTTTCCACGGGCAACTTTGTGGAATTCACCACCAACTTTAGCAGCTCGCTGTTCGAAACTAGAACATGAAAACACCTGGAGATAATGGTAAGTTTGCTTGACTGTGAATTTCTATCCGCCATTGTGTTTCTTGTTTACTCGCAAACTGAGGTGGGAGAAGTACCCAGATCTTGTACTTAACTAAAAGTAAAAGTATTAGAGTTTAAGAATACTCTGTTACCAGTAAAAATCCTGCAATCAAAATGTTACTCAAGTAAAATCACAAAAGTATTAGCATCAAACTATACTTAAAGTACCAAAAGTAAAAGTATTATGTATGCACATTGGCCCATTTCATATGTTTTGATTATAACTATTGATGCATTAAAGTGTTATCAAAGCTACAATTACTTTGTATACTGCAGGGTAGCTTGTGAATTTACTCCAGGTGTAACTAAAGTCTTATTTAAGTGTTGATTATATTTCACATAATTAATCCAAATATGCAAAGTAACTAAAGGTATAAGGTAAATATAGTGGAGTAAAAGTACACTATTTACCCCTGATTTGTAGTGGAAGTAGAAGTACAAAGTAGGAAACATCCTTATACTTAAGTAAAGCCCCACAAAATGCACTTAGTTATTTTACACCATTATCCACCATTGTGTTTCTTGTTTAGCTGACAGTAACTGCATCGCTGATTAGCGCACAGTAGTTATCAACATCCGCTTCCAATCAAAAAACCTGTTGATTTAAAGTTGCTCTCAGGATCAGTGCAATAGTCCGTGGTTTGGCTAGATAAGATACTGAAATCTGGTGCAGCATTTTAGTACTGTACTCTGGTTCAAGAGGAAGTGGTTTAACTACTGTACAGTTGTTACAGCGGCATCCTCTCCCTGTCACCCTGACAACCTTATTTCACCATCCACCACCTTTCAGAGAAAAAGAATCCTGGAAGCTCTGCATGTTTTTTTACAGACTGAGAGAGAAAGAAAGATTTGGATGTGTTAAGTTAATTTTCAGACTCTTTTCCTCCTGGTGGTGGTGTGGAAGTGATTGGATCTAAACAGGTCTGCACAGAAAAAGCTGATATTAACCCAGTAACTGTGTGAGCATACATTTGTCAGGTACTTGTCCTGTCAGCACATTGAAGTGAGAGCAGCAGGGGGGTTTCCAGTAGTCAGCTGAAGTCTGTGTGTGTGTGTGTGTGTTATTGTCTAATTCCTGAAATGCTTGCATAAGTTTGTTCTTGCTCCTTTCTGTTGAAGGCAAGGCGACTTTTCTATAGAAGGAGGAAGTGGAAGTACTATAATGTTCGCCAGCTATTCAGTTCATTATTTCCCAGTGTCAGTAATAAACTCCCTGACATTGCCATTTTTAATAGACACAACTATAACTTTTAACACAATTAGACTTTACACACAGAAGACCCAGTGGACAGCATTTGAAAGTATATAAAACACATGTATTGTCTATCCCCCTTTGTGCTAAACAAAATATACATATTTAATATGCTTGTATTCCTGTTGGAGCAACGTGGTGACATCCTAAGTAGTTACTGGCAAGCATTTGGCACGCGGCCGTGTGAGTGACTGACAAACTGTGTGGGACCCTTTTCCACTTGGGACGATCCCCTCCCTTCCCCCACCCTTCCCCCACCCTGTCCCCTCCTGACTCCCGCTGCACCCGGCCTCAGCCCCTCAGCCCTCCACATTCCTACACACACACACACACACACACACACACACACACACACTCTCTCTCTCTCTCCTTGCAGCAGCCCTGAGGAGGCTGCCATGACATCACACCACAAGTAGCCCTTTATTACAAGGACCTCAGTGTTTGTGTGGCAGCAGATATCTTAAGTCCTTCTGGGAAGGTACTAAAAATGGATTGTGCTTAGGTTATGGGTTTGATGTATGTGGTTGTGTGTGTGCGCGCGTGTTTATTAGGTTGGCCGTAACAGTAGCTGGAGCTACTATATGTAAGATTAGTGTAAAGTGTGTGTGCTTCAAATCAAACCATTCTTATTTTACATTTACCTTTGTGGCTGGGGCAGCCTTTAATTTTTTTATATATTTATTTTTTGTTAATTGATTGTATTGTTAATAAAAGTTACAAAGTTAATGATTTTTTTTTGGCTTGTAAAATAGACTTATATTCTAAGCTTTTATCAAAAAGAAAGTAGATTACTAATCATCGAGTACGTCTTGCCCATGTGCCGGCTTAAGTGCCATTGAAGTTTTTGTCAGAAAGTATTACATTTGATGAATTCTATGTTGAATAAGTAATAGGTTAATCCTTTCAGCACTAATTGGTAAACATAAGAACTGTGCCTGAGAGGCATTATCTAAAAACAACTCTGATCTTATAACTGCACTTTTTAAATAGTTAAATTATGGAACTGGTTAATCTGTGGTGCTTTTCTGATCTGTCTGATCTCCTGCTGTTGCGACGGTTGCAATCAGTACACAAGTTTTAACCTTTAACTTGTGTAGATCTCATCGCTTGGAGTGAACACATTTCTTGAACACAGAAGGATATAATTGTGCCTGGATATGTGTAGGATAAAGAATGTAATCATCCCTTCCTGGGATGTTTGGTTATGTAGGATTATGTCCCATACGGTAAGCTGCCTCTGTATGGAGCTTACCTCCTTTCTCTCCATCACCGGACACTTCCCCTTGCACTCCTGTTTTCCACAGTCACTTCATTAGTCTGCGTAGATGATAGGATTTCTGCTGAGATAGAGAATTGATATGATGAAGCAGGAAATGGCGGAGCTGCATCTGTTGTTGTCGGCAGATCTCTGTTGGTTTTGTGGTGTTCGAAAGTATCCGTTTTAATTGATATCTTATCATTGCTGCTAACAGTTGTCTCTGTTTCGGTTTGATGTAGTCTAGGGGATTGGTTAGAGGCAAAATATTCTACAGGTTTCATATGTCAGCAGAGGGTTGTGTCCTATCTCGGCTAGACTACCACCAGGGCTGAAACGAATCATTATTTTAATAGCAAATAATGTGCGGATTATTTTCTAGATTAATCGTTTGGTCTATAAAATGTCAGAACATTTTGAAAAATGTCAACCCCAGTTTCTCAAAGTCCAAGGGGATGTCTTGTTTTGTCACTTCAAACGATATTCAGTTTATTATGATATAAAACAGAGTGCGCAAGAAAACTTAATATCATAGCATTTAATTTTTTGCATGAAAAATTACGATTTAAATCACATAAAAAATAGGTGAAGATTTATTTTATTTTATTGATTCATCTATTAAACGACTAAAAGTTCCTGCTCTGACTTCCAAATGAGTTTATATCAACATTTGTCCAGATTGATTTACTCATGGATTGTTTAACCTTAATTGATAAGGACAGGACACAATATTAGCTTGCCGACTGGGCCTCTCCCTCCCTAATATGTTATCTACACTCCTGCCACACACACTTTGCACTTTGTGTTTCACTCATTTTCTTCCATCAATCCCTCCCCAAGGGTTGCAATTTTTCTTCTGTCATTCTTTTCTCTCTCTGACGGGATAAGGACTGGTGTGTGTCTTTGTGTGATGGAATTGCATAGTGGGACCCCTGGCTCTGGAGTGGCCATTGTGTATGTGTGCTTGTATGTATGTGTGTGTGTGTGTGGAGTATGGGACAATGGTGGGAGTGGGGCAGGCCTTGGGGCTGATTGTGTGTGGACTTGTGGGGCCAGGGACCTCTCATTGTACTTATAATGGTGCGGAGTAGCTCATAGTTTGGTGGTGCTTTTGACAAGTGAAGAGACCGTACTTCTGTGTGTGTGAAATGCATTTGTGTGTGTGTGAAGAGAAAGAGTGAGTGTGTGAAAGAAAGCAACGTAAATGTGGACATCCCAGTAGATTTTTCATCAGTCATTCAACTACATAGTTTAACGATTTATTGTTTTGTGCCAGTTCCCCAGAAAGATTGACATGTGGAGTTAGTTTGCCATTTATTCTAGACACACAAACAGTCACACACACACAGTCCTGCTTTATGATGTGGCATGGCAGGAGACAAAAGGCCTGCTTGTGAGCAAGGAATTGAGAGAGAACATTTCACCCTTTCCCTTCCCTGTGTGGGTTTAAGTGTGCATTTGGGAGCATATGCTTTTCAATCTCAACACACAACCACTGTGACGATAAGCGCAGCGATTAGCCTTATCTATGAAAACTCCCTTGCAGTGCTGACCACAGCAAAACCACTACCTCCCATTATCCCAATACCGTTTTACAGCATGGTTTATGGGACAGTGCCCTGCTGTGATCAGCCCCAGACAGCATGCTGTAAGCCTTAAGCAAATGATGTCGAACAAAAGTGGTTATCTTCTATCTGAAAAGGCTTGCAAATTGATTTGGTTGCCAAGAATTAACTTTGAATGCGGGTGTGAACATATCAACTATTTATAGAATACATTTGCTGACAAAACTGGGCTAAAAATCTTATGCAGCACTTTTGTATCTCTATATGTGATAATAGTGATTTTAATTGTGAAGTACTATAGCACTTAACACTCGATAATAAAGAGTTTGTTTTTCTAACAAACTGAGAAAACGCTCACAGTGGAGAGGCAGCATGGCCTACTTGTACTTGTCACAATAGTTCTTCATAAAAGTTTGATATGGTCAACTCGTCGTCCGTGACGCTAAGTTGACAAATGACTTCTGGTAGACGGGGACTTCAGTTGTGGAAATGTCTGTATTTAGCCAGGAATGTGACCAAAGGGAACAATGTGCTTAGCCAGTCAACACTAATGGACCTCCCCACATTAGTCCTGTGCCGCCCTTGACCAGAGAGACCTCAGCCAACAAGGCAGCGTTACCCTTGGCTCCCTGGTGCTTCTGACCACTGCCCAGCACTGCTAGAGGCATGTCATTCCCACCCCCACCCCACCCCAGGGACCCACACATTAACCTCAGATCTGGCCATTGAGTCCCATAGATTATCGGCCTCTCAGACCTGTGTGATCAGCTGCAGGGTCGTGAGGTTCGACACTAAAGAGCTCCATTTGAAATTCACTTTTTACGCACTTAACACAGCAGTAGAACTAAATGTGTCCTGAGGCCATGCGTCTGTGATGTGAGTTGAGCCTAGTTTTACTGCGATACCATTGGTTGTAGCCACCACATGACCCCATATTGATAGTATTGGTTATTGGTCTGGCATGGTAAAGGGTGGGTCAGGTTGGGAAGGACTGATGATGGATAACTGTAACAATTTGACTAACATATGTGTGAGTACACATCGAGAGATCGCACACACACTGCTGCTTTTTATTTGAATTCTTGGACCTCCCACATTCCTGGTTAGGAGGTTAATAGTTGCCGGCTGTGTTGCATTACACATGAGGGGGAAACACAACAGTCACTATCTCTGCAAGCCTTTCCTGAATACATTTAGAGACTTGCAAAGGCATGCATGCATTTATATAGAAACATATTTCTAGTACCCCCGGAGGACAAAATGAATACAATTGATTCAAATAAGGCCTATTATTTTGAAGTAACACTTTAAATTGAACCAACTCTTTAAAATGCTCTTAATACCACCATCGCACACACACACACACAGGGTCTCTTTTCAAATGGGTATCAGAATTCATGTTGAGAATGCAGTAGGGTGTGTTGGTGTGCATGGATTGACCTGCACTGTTCCGCAGCTGTTTGTGTTTGCGCATGCATGTGTATTGTAATGTAATATGGGGAGTTTACAGAGCTACATTGTTGTAGAGGTGACTCAGAGCGAGGCGCAGAATGGCATGCTATTGTAAAAGAATATCAAGTGTGTGTATATGAAGGAGACACGGTTTTCTGGGTGTGTGAAGGTATTACTTGCGAACAAAGTGTGTGTGCCGCTGCATGTGGGTGTATAACGGCTTCTTGGTGACGGCGGCGCCATTGAAACTGATCTGAGTCTGATGACATGCACGTACACACAGTACACACACACACACACGTGAAGATCAGGTAACTTGATTCCTCTGATCCCTGCAGATGAGAGGTTTTATTGTGGATCCTCACAATGACCTGTCCTTTAGGTTAGATCCTGGAGTGTCACCTCTCTGCTGGCTGGTCATTACAGCACTTAGTCAGTCAATCAGTCATGAAGACAACTTCCTTCACCCCTTGCTCATTGCACCACAGCCTGACCTGTTATGCGCGCACAGACACACACATAGGGCACTTTCTCATAATCCTCTTCCGATGTCGTTGTACCCAACACGGTGGCCATTTTTGCCAATTGAAAAGCTCTGCCCGCATGTTGTTGTAATGTATACCCCTAATCTGCTTAGATTAACCCCAATAATACTGGTCATGCTGAGGGCATCTTTACAGGAGGGACCAGTACACAGTGGGCTGCTAACGTACATTCCAGGCGGGATCAGCGCAAAAGGACAGGGTCTTTTATCCACTATGAATTCAAATTAGCAGACTGACGTTTTTGACTAACTTTCATATGGCCAATTTGCATTCTGTAAATATGTCTCTAACGGGACTTTGTAACAGACCACCAGGCAGTCGGTTTATGAAGTGTTTTTTTGTCGTATAATAATCCATTATGTGCAATTTTGAAATATTTGGACAACAGCAGTCAAAGAAAGATGGTAATATGTCATATTTTATCCAGCAGTGACACAATGATTAAAAGCTTGATTGGTGCGTGTGTGTCTGTGAGTGTATAAGTGTGATAGATCCTTGGCTGTCCCAGGCCCTCTGGTTCAGGGAGGTGGTGAGTGGGGCTCCTAACCCCTCTCTAACCCCTTAAGTCCAGGGCAGTCAGCAGACACTCCCTGCAGAAAGGCAGCAGTGTTTGAATAGTTCCTCTGGCTATTTTTATCTGGGAATCTGCCTCTGTGTTGGACCCAGGGAGTGGGGGTGGAGGGCAAATATCTCATCTAATTTCGGCCGATGGGAAGTCACCAAAAGGACTTCTGTGCCACTTGCATAGTGTCGATATTTTGTGCGAGCGTCTGTGTGGTTGCCTGTTGGGCATTGAAATGCTGTCTGGCGCCAAGTTAAACTTTCTCACTTATCACTCCCTCCTTTTCTCCCCTCTCTCCCTTCCCCCATCCCTCCCTCTTTTTTCTTCACCTCTCTCTCTCCTACCCTCCACCCCATGTAAGGAATGCGAGATCACGTTTGGAGTTTTTCTTTTCAACCAGTCTTTCCTCTTCGTCTGTCTTTCAGTGCGCCGTCTCTCTGTCTTTCCCTTGTTCCTCTCTCCCTCCATGTTCAGACCTGTTCTCTTTTGTACGTCAGAGCTCATTTTGCACTTTGAGCCAACTCATCGCAGCCTATGTATCGGAGAAAGAAAGTTATGTGCATGTGAAAGGCAGGGCTGTATGTGTGTGTCTCTGAGGGAACAAACTGTCCCAAACAGCTGTGATTAAAGGATTTGATTTTGTGTACCTATAGGTGTTTTAAACATATACACTTTTAGTTTCAGTTAACACCACCTTGAAGCCAAGTAGCCAGCTTTCTGAAAAGTGTAAAAGACTGTTTCACACCATCCAGAGATCACATCATTGCAAAGCAAATGGCACTCTGTCCAGATGAAGCAGTAGCAAACTGAGGGAAGAGATAAGAGGACATCCTCTGCCTTTTATCAGCTGTGGCTGCTTGATCTCATTTCATCCTTCTGGACTACCCAATATGGGGAGCATTGTCTTCCATACTCTAGATTTAGAGACACAAACCGACCGTCTCTCCGCCTAAATTAGACCAAGTGATGGCTAATCTACGCCTTGTTGGATCACAGGCCTGCCGCTGAATACTGCTCTTCCTTATGACTTTGGAGCCAGATGGAGCCATCCTACGAAGTGTGTGTGTGTGTGTAGGAGAGAGAGATAATGTTTTCATTTGGATCAGGCTGTTGTGTGTTTGCGCACACATGTCCCTGTAGGGAAGTGAAACCTTTTTAGGCATCGATTGACCCTCTCATCCTCTCCTCCCTCTCACTATCGTTTCTGTGTCACCAATCCATGGACTAATACCCCAGTGGCAGCTCCTCTTCCATTAGCCTCCTCCCCCCCCCCCCCTCTCTCTCTCCTGCTTCATGTCACCCTACCCTCTTTCTTTTCACTGGACACCCTGATTTACCAGCCAGCATGACTCGATGACCAGATACAGCATGGTTGTCGGCTAACACGATTTAAAGAGTACAGAAAGCTGTCAGTTGCTGACGAAATAGGTGGTGGCTGAAAACTGAAAATATGAGCTACAAGTCATTCTCTGCACCCCAAGCTAGTGTCAAGTGCACGTTTCCCTCAGTGCATGGAGCAGTTTGAACATATGTTTATACACACACACACTCACAGCCTCGGGCTCCTTCCAAGCTGTGTGGTCATGGGCAGAATAAAGTGCGTTGGATTGCACTCCCAGCAGGACAAACATCTGACTCTATTTCTGCCCACTGGCCATTGTCCTCTTAAATGTTCTTAAGACTTCCTTCCTCCAGGGCCTGGGCTTTTCTCTCTGCTCTCCAGGTGTGTGTCTCTGTGTTTTTCCGCTTGTGTGTGTTTGTCTGTTGGTCAGAGAGATACTGAATAATGCATCGTATCATTGGAATGGTATTTATAGGAAAGCAGAATGATTAAAGTTTAATGACAAAGCCGGCCATCAGTGCTGCACATCATATATCCACGCACACACAAACAAACACAGCTGGACACTTATCTCATCGCTTATTTCCTTCGGTGATTCTTAACAAGTGAGTGTGCCAGCCAGTCTGTGCAATTACTCTTTTAGTCCATTCACACAAACGTTTCACGTGTCTTGTCATCCTAGTCACATGACCTCTGGTGTTTTGACCCGTCATTGGGTGGGATCAATTTTTAGTAGCATTTTTTTTTTAAACTATTTTCATAGAATTTGAGTTTGAGTGGATTTCTAGTGCTGGAGTTTTACACTTTGTTATAGAGAGATTTAATCTGTACAGACTTACATTCTTCCTGTTTTGAAACATTTGCATTTTGCATCCTAGAAGCCTTTAATGCTTTGAATCGACTATTGTATACAAACATGTGTGTCGAGCGATTAAGGGAAAAGTTTGCAATTTGCGTTTGATTCATGACATCAGGGTTAAGCAGCTTGCCATGCCCCTGCTGTCTGTGTGTACATGTGTCCTGAGTGTGTGTGTGCCACTGCCTCTTTACAGCAGCCCTGCCCTCGGCCACAATCGTTTTATCCACGTCCATTTTTAGCATCAGATGTGGCCCAGTGAAATGACGTAACAACCGGGCAGTTGCATGCGGGTGGGCGCACACACACATATAAGGCCCACTGGACATACGACGCACAGCGATTGTTGTTTTAGGGGATTAAAGCTTTTGATGTGAGCTAGATCCCCTGACCAGTCACAGGGTGAGAGGGAAAAAGGAAAGTGAGGAAGAATGGATCAAGGGCAGCAGAAGAGGGATTCACAAAGCATGAGGGGAGAGATGACGAGCTAAATGGGAACAACCAGAAATAGGATAGAGGAAGAGGAAATGAACAAAAAAGAAGGAAATGAATGTTCTGAATCCGGGTTCATTAGGAAATTAAAGCAAGTCGTTCCATGAATCACTGATTTAAAAGCTAATCTGGATTAGGGTGTTCTGGTTTACAGGGCACGTAACATCAATACAAGTGCTAAAAGGCATCCAAACACTCTTTAGCAGAATAAATCTTTAGCAGTTAATCAATTGTGGATTCAGTCAAACTGAAAGTGTGGTGTGTGTGTGTGTTTGTGTGTGTGTGTGTGTGTGTGTGTGTGTGTGTGTGTGTGTGTGTGTGTGTGTGTGTGTGTGTGTGTGTGTGTGTGTGTGTGTGTGTGTGTGTGTGTGTGTGTGTGTGTGTGTGTGTGTGTGTGTGTGTGTGTGTGTGGTGTGTGTGTGTGTGTGTGTGTGTGTGTGTGTGTGTGTGTGTGTGGTGTGTGTGTGTGTGTGTGTGTGTGTGTGTGTGTGTGTGTGTGTGTGTGTGTGTGTGTGTGTGTGTGTGTGTGTGTGTGTGTGTGTGTGTGTGTGTGTGTGTGTGTGTGTGTGTGTGTGTGTGTGTGTGTGTGTGTGTGTGTGTGTGTGTGTGTGTGTGTGAATAATAACACTTTGTATATGTGTTACCTTGGAAACAAAACCACAGTGCAGCATCTTTTACTGCCAGAGACATCAATCAAATGTGTTCTATTATTACACCCTTGACTGCAGGCGACACAAACAATGCAAACTGAATTAGCAGTGTAACCGTGATATTAGTGAATTACTTTTGCTCATAAACACACTAATATACTCGGCTCTTTGTAATCTCTCTCACACACGTGTGCATCTAACATCACACACACACTCTCGCACTTCTCTCCAGCTGGCCCCCAGCTAGCATCCTCACTGTTTGTGTGTGGGTGGTGTGTTAGTAGGGTTATTGTGTTCGTCTGGCCCAAGTATTAGCCGGGTTCTGTGCGAAGGTACACTCTCTCCCTTAGGTTAGTTGTGAGAGGAGGCAGAGTGCAGAGGTGTGTGTGGGAACGTGGGATCCGTACTTACGTGAGCGTGTGTGACTCATTGATGTCAGGGACATGAATGTGGAAACTTGTTTCCCTCTGTTTTACAAGGTTGGGCAATAAATCGCAAAATTGTTGGCACCCTCATGCATTTCATCTGTAATATAAATAATAACAAATATTTGGTCCACTGCAAGGTTACATGTTACATTACATTACATGTCATTTGTTAGACACTTTTATCCAAAGCGACTTACACATTCAGTACTGTGGACAATCCCCACAGGAGCAATTTGGGGTGAAGTGTCTTGCCCAGGGACACAACGACATGCTGACTGCAGTGGGACTCGAACTTGCTATCCCCTAATTCGAAGTCCAGCACACTAACCACTGAGCCACAGCCTCACATGTATATCAGATTATTCCGAGCAGCAATCATATTACTGATAGAAACACCATGCCCACATTCAGTGCTTCTCAGTGAGACCCTTTTTACCTGATGACTGATAACGTGGCAGAAAATGTAAATAAAAATTGCCAAAATAAAAACGATCCACAGGTTAATCCTCTTAAATGGGGTATTTGCCATACTTTCACAACAAAAGTACAGTTTATCAGCATATTTACTCGCATAAAGAAAGACAATAGTTGGTTTTAAAGTGGTTTTGCACCAAACACATGATTTTTATTTTTAGTTTATTTAACGGTTTGCTTAACATGCAGAAGTATTGCAAAAAGGGGAAGGAATATTCAAGGACAATGTTGATGCTCCTTTTTCACATTGTTGAACGTTCTGCAACAGTGATTTCAGAGCTTCTACAATAATCAAACTAAAATAACACAACTTACATTTGAATTGAAGTACTTCCTGATTACACAATTATCATTCAGTGTGGATGTGAATGCACTGAGCCCGATCTATTGTATGCATGCATGTCATCAGACTTGTATTGTGGAGGTGTAACTGTAAGCCAGCTGTCAGTGCATGGGGAACCCCCGTGCTACCTTACACCCGGGACTGATGACCTGAGCCCTTTGGAATCAGGACGTTTTTATGTATGCGATACGTACAATATGTGTGTCCGTGTCTTTGTGCGTGAAATGTAACTGAGAGCCATCACCATTGTATGTTCACACACATGTACCCACACACACACACATGTACCCACACACACACACACACACACGCCTCATGTTATGAGTTCCACGGAGCGGAGGTAATCAGTGTGTGTACACTCATCTCTTACATAACGGCATCCAAGAAGTAAACTAACGGAGGGGTGACAGTTCACCGCTCTCCCTCTCTGTGTTTTATCTGTGAACTTCCTTCCGCATCGCTCATTCATTTCTCTTTTTTCACTTCCTTCCTCCTTGTCTGTTCCTCTTTCTGTCTCCTGACACCTGTGTATTTAGTTTCTGTACTTTATATGCACACTATTTGCCAATTGGCACAACAGCATTAAGCACCGGGTATGATAAATAGATGTGATGAAAATAGTGCTGTAGCATACTTAGAGTAGGTAGAGTTGGTACCCATTCAGAAAAATAGTCATATTAAAATAAGTAAGTACTCTCTGGGGCAAATCAGTCCTTTAATGTGGATGTAACTTTCTCTTCCCGGGTCCTTGTCCAACTAAATTCCTTCATCTTATTCTCTTATCAGCCTCTCCTGTTCTTTTCTACATTAAGCAAAACAATTATTTTCATTATTGATTATTTGTTTTATTAATAGTTAAATCCTCTATTGTATGAAATGTCAAAAAATAGCTATGAAATATCTTTCACAGTTCCAACAAGTCCAGAGTGATGTCCTATAATCAATTTATAATTATTTTATAATGATCATTGAATCTTTTGTCTATTACTTTTTACATTGTTTGCTTGACAAATACCCCAAAACAATAAACCAATTAGCAAAATAGTTGCTAACAGTTTTTCTAATACTCCTTTCATTGCTAAAATAAGTTCAAACACACTGTCGACTTAGTGTTATTGTAGAATGTTAATTTTGAACCGCCATAACCTTTATCCAGGATTGTTTCCATCTGTGGTGTTGAGTCTAACTTTCTCCCCCACAATCCTTTAAGTCAGATGGTTTGGTGTCATGTCTCGCTAGTTTGCTCCATTGTGTTAGCAAAGAGGACAACAATTGTTTAGTCTACTGAACAGGGCCGAACATTTCACAAACACCCCCACTCGGCATGGCCTGCTGCACTTTCATGCTGTGCATTTTAAATGTGATCACATCATTACTGATTACATTTTTTCCTTTTGTTTGAACAGTGAAAAGTGACGACCCTTATGACTCACAATATCCATTACCATGTGACGCACTTCAGTGGATGCTCGTCACATACTGACCATTTTACAGAGAGCGCACTGAGTTCAGAGCCACTTCCGTTGCATTGCCTGCCTCTGGCCACACTGACCACATTGTGTGTTGAATCAGGGACATCATTATCTCATATATGTCACTAAGGGAGACCATAATGACACCATTCACCTGTAACTCTCAGATAGACATTAAATCCTGGGTAAAAGGGTGAGGGAGAGGGAAAAGGACCGTTCTTTGCCACTGCAGGGCGAAGTGTGTTTACTGAGCTCATTACATAGAGCTGATACCATTGTTCAGATGGATGACTGGCACCGTTTTGACTTTTGTAAGGTGACCTGCCTCAGGGTGTCCCATCACCTCTTTAGAGCTTCTTCTCTTTCTCCCCTGTTATTCATTTCAGTATTTTTGCTCTTCTCTCAAGTTACATCATCATCAGCCTTTCTCTCTCTCTCTCCCGCTCATCCTTCCTCTCCGGGCTCTTGCATAACGTCCAGCTTTATTTGCTCCAGCTGAGGATTCTAATCTTTCCCACGAGGCAGAGCGCGAGAGCAAACCAGGAGAGGAAAGGAGTCGACCTTTCTAACCTGCCTGTGTGCCCTGCCTCGTTAATTCAATAACTCCCGCCAATTAATGAGATCTGGAGCGGGGCTTTATTTACAAGCACCACCAACACACTCTTATGTATATGTGTTTGTGTGCTTGATTATTTCTGCTTTCAGTTTGACATGTCAAATGTGCTGGATGCAGTGTTGTGGTCTCTTTTGGCAGCCCAATGCTAACTGCGGGATAAGTAGTGATTATCAGCCTGCAGTCAGAGTGCACACACACATTCACACACACCTTGGGGGACCATGATGATGTGCACATTCCACCATTGGGGCCAAATGTGCTAATGTCAATGAGACCATGCGCTGACTTGGCTCCAATCCAGGAAGACATAGTGTTACTGTAACGCATGCACATAGACTTGTGTGTGTGTGTGTGAGTCTTGCAACTGAAATACTCCATGCAGAGCAATGTTCATTGAAGCACATGTTCCGTCTCTGATTTCTCTCATACACATTCACAGAGGCACAAAGACCCTCTGCTGGCTGGCTGGCAGCGACGTCTGTGCGAGGTGAACGTTATGTAAAGCTGATCAACACTACTTAATCAGCTTTAGGAGACGTGCTTAACAAGCTGACCAAGTTCAGGGTTAGAGGAGGAGGAGAAGAAGGAAGCAGTGTGGAGGCTAAGGAGCACAGGAGCAGGGCCTGATGGGAAACTAGGGGAAACTAAATAGAGGTAGAGAAGAAGAGAAAGTGGTGACAGGCGGTCTCTCGTCCCTGTTTACGACAAGACAAACACATAAACACTGTGTGTGTGTGTGTGTGTGTGTGTGTGTGTGTGTGTGTGTGTGTGTGTGTGTGTGTTGTGTTGTGTGTGTGTGTGTTGTGTGTGTGTGTGTGTGTGTGTGTGTGTGTGTGTGTGTGTGTGTGTGTGTGTGTGTGTGTGTGTGTGTGTGTGTGTGTGTGTGTGTGTGTGTGTGTGTGTGTGTGTGTGTGTGTGTGTGTGTGTGTGTGTGTGTGTGTGTGTGTGTGTGTGTGTGTGTGTGTGTGTGTGTGTGTGTGTGTGTGTGTGTGTGTGTGTGTGTGTGTGTGTGTGTGTGTGTGTGTGTCCCACATTCCAGACAATGTGAGTGTTTGTTTGGTCCACGTCATACAGCGGACACACGTAGCCTTCTGCAGACAAAAACCTGGTATTTGTACAGTCTGTGTTCAACAGGACATCACGATGAATGTTGAATTAACGGAATCGGCCAGCATGTGTTGTTGCCGTTTCAATGAGTCACCGCTGTAAACACCACTCTTGCAGTTATTAAAGTGCCGGGAACATGAGCCAGGGCTAAGCAACGAGCCTTACCGGCCTTAAGGAAGTAGTTAATAGAACATTCTCTGCAAGTTAGTCTTCATTAAAACACCAGTTTACCATTGCGTTACTGCCAAATCTGAAAGAACAAAACAAAATATTTGATTCGCCTTATTCATCTGCAATACTTCATTTAGCTCAATAGGAAAAGTTTTACATAATGTGCTGCTATTTACTTTTATGCACGTTTTTCGGCTCTCCTTTTCTCCCTCTACCGCACTTCAGTGAGAACAGCTTTATACAACTCAGCAAAGGGGCCTAATTTATCATATTTATTTTTAAAAACAGCTTTAATCTGAAAAAGCTTCAAGGCTTTTAATGGTCATACGAACATAGCTACAGTGTAGTTATGACAATGAAAATCTTAGGTCACTTGCATGCAGGCTGAAATTCAAACACATCCCATCCGCCCTCCAAGGCAGTAAACATATGGGAAACACTTCATCATGTAAAGGTACGTTTTTGTTTAATTTATTCAGAAGTGTATCTTCAAAACGGCATTTAAAAAACCCCTGAAGAAAAGGAATGTGCTGCGAAACAGACATTCCTCTACTTAACCTCTCCTGTGGGCAGCATGTCCAAACTGAGGTTTTGCGTTCTCTCTCTTGTTTTCCCTTTGGACTACATCTTATACCAATTTGGATGATTGATGATCATTAGAGAGAGCAGCGTTTCCAAGCACTCTGCCTTCACATTTGTCTTCTCTGGGCAAAGTGAGTTAAATGATGATGTTTAGTTTATCTCACATTCTCTTTACTTGTGATGACACTTTGTTGCTCTTGTGGTTCACCACTGTCAAGTAAATGCAGAGAAAACACTCTGAATGTGAATGATTGTATTTTAGTCATGATAAACGTTTGTTCTGGTTGTGACAGCGACTCTGTCTTTACCCCAGTTGTGTTATATATTTCACTCGTTCCTCTGCTTCTCCTTTTCTTCTCCCTCCGTTTGACCTTTCTCTAGTTTCCTTTCTCTCTCCTCTCAATCCCAAACACACAAACCTCTTAAAGAATGACTAGCAGATGTGGACAGAGCCTTTTCCTTCATCTAAAATTAGCTGAGATAGAAGAATGGCAGGAAAAGCGCACAGGGTTGGACGCACAAACGGGGGTTGGGGGTTGGGGGGGGGGGTTGGGATGTGGGATTGACGGAGAAATAGACTTCAAGTGGAGGAAGGAATAGGTTGATGGGACTCAGTGAAGTTGTGTGTATTTCTGGTGCTGCTCACACATTGCTGACGCACAGGAACCACTCAGAGTGCAAAGTCTACCTCCGCCTGATACTTTAAATGTGCTTGTATTGCTGTTTAATAAGTCGTGTTATGTGGCCCAGTGGGAAATGTAATATATTAAGGAGTGGATGTTTTTTAAACCATCTTTATTTACATTCTGCATACTTTTGTGACTTAAAAAAAATCACCTTACATCACCAGCAGTTGTCTTTCAATTATCCACATTTTTTTAAAAATAATTTGAATAAGTATATGATACAAAGATTCTCATTTAAAGGGACAGTTCAGATTTTTGTAATCTTACCTGCGGTGCTGTTTAATCTAGATTTCTTTGCTGCAAGTTGCCGATTGTTGGCCTGGCCATATCGGACGTAGAAAGGTCTGCCCTCTCTCAAATATAATAGAGCAAATTGTCACTTGATGCATGAGAAAAAAACGTAAGATAAACTACATTTCCCAACAAAGTTTCTGATCTTGAGTAACTTTGGCAGGATTCATGTTATGTTGAATAAGTATTTTTGATCCTGGGGTTAAATTTCCCTTTTAAAACCAAATATTTTAAAGAACCCTGAACTCCTGCTTCTCATCTGTGAAAGCAAAGCAGACCTATCAGCTCCACTCTGTCTCTCTCACCCTCACCATGATGAAATGCTGCTGTGAAACTTCACATCCTTTGATTTTGTTCTAATTACTCATCACTTAGCACTATGTAAGCTGGATGTTGTACACAGCTCCAGAGCCTCTCCCCCCCCCCCCCCCCCCCCCCCAGCAGCAGGAAGGTGTTAGGGACAACAGGTCTGGTTGGCAAGCTGCTGATGTCCCTGTTCACTCGTCACCCAAGGGCCCTCTGCTTCACCCTCAAGCTCCATGTCTCCCCTGATGATTGCATCGCTGCGTGTGTGTTGGATGGTTGCGTACTCACTTGGGCAACAAGTGGTACTTTGATTTTGTTAAAAGAACTGTCAGTACATTTTCGTTTTGTAGAAATCATTGCAGCTTTTATGATAGTTGTCATCACTTTTCAGAAAACACTCTGTGTATGCGTGTCTGTGTTTATACCGTACTACTCACTCGGCATACCGTGTGAATGCAAGCCATCATCAGAGAAAAACACGACTCCCCAGGGTCACCTATTGCTCTCTCACCTCCAGGCTGAACAACAGCGCATAACAAGAGGCACACACACAGTCACACACACACACACACACACACACACACACACACACACACTCACACTCACACTCACAGTCACACACACACACACACACACACACTCATATAGTTCATCCACACGCTTCCCATCGGGGCTTTGGAGTTATTTTCGATGAGTGTGAAGATGTTTTTTTCTGTGGCTGATTTGAATTCAGGATTTGAAATTTAGCTCCAGCTGAACGAGTTACATGTAAAGTAGAATAAAATGATGGAAGCTTCTTTTTTTAAACAAAAGTGCACAGTATAAAAAGCTTACTCCATGCATGCAAAGTCAAGAGGGGTGTGATAGACATATTGACCTAGTATCATATTGCGATATGAATTATTTGTGATACCGTATCAATTTTCAAAACACTCAAATTTCTATGAATAGTTTAGATACGAAGATATAACTCATTTAATATATTATTTCATTTGCAAAAGTAGTGTGTGTGTCCTCTCAAATGACAGCTTTGATGTTGGTGATAAAGTGATACATCCAGATCTGGTTCGTTTGCGTTCCCGTGTAAATGGGGCCTTAGAAATATGACCGTTTTCCATTATTGTAAGGTGCCATTTAATGCAGGGTTGTAACTTTTTACTTATTTCCATCAGCATTAAGAATGCAGTAAGTTGTCTCGGGGGTTACCAAGGAAATGACTGGGCTTTCTTTGTATTAAAAAAAGTCCATTAGTAAGGCACCAGCAGCTATGTTTCACTCAGGTACTTAGCTGTGAACACATGTGAGAACAAAACAACAAAAAGAGAGAAGACTAGTGCCATACATTTCAGTATAGATAGATACATTCATTCAGATGTCACTGCCATGAATGTATTGCTTTGTTCAGTCAAATATAAAAAAGGTCATTTTTAGATGCAGCAGCTGCACTTGTTTTCTAAAAGATGGAATTTGAATGCCATAAGAGGTTTTGTGTAAAGGCAAGATATTATCAGACTATGAATAGGAGGAGTCTAGCGAAGTGTCCCGAACATAAAACATCTAAAAACTAACTGTTGAGACAAACTGCCACTAAAAATGTGTTTATTTACTTTTTTTCAGCCAAATGGTTGAAATTTCAGAGCTCTTTTAATCGTTTTAATTCAGGAAACAAGCCAGAAACCACCAGATGCAATACCAGATTAAGATACATAGCACCGCCCTGATCTCAACTACTCCCGCTAAACTCTCAGACGTCTGGTGTAAAGATCAGGTGTCTCGCTGCCTTGCCATCACGGATCCAGAAAAGTTAATCCACTGTGGAATGTGTCTGCCTCACACAGCGGCCTCTGTGTGTGCTCACCACTCAGTTGTCTTTTGCAATGTTTCATAACGTTGTTTATTTCATAATGTTGTAGGAAGAGGAGGGAAAAGATCTCAGTCAAAAGTGCTCGCCGTCAAAGGGACAAAGGCCTTGTTGAGTATTTTTTGACGTGCTGCATGTTATTCTCTTCAAACTCGGGCCTTGTTGCCAGCTTGTTGTTGGTTTACACTGAAGCCTTGTTTTGCCTTGAGCGGCCATTGCTTTAGGAGAGGGTGGAAAAGTTCTGTCCTGTTCCCAGCCAAGGCTAGTGGACACACACACACACACACACACACACACACACACACACACACACACACACACACACACACACACTGTCATGTAGCGCAGATCTCTGTCTCCTGGCGACTACCTGTTGCTGGCAGATTCAGCCTCCCACTCCTTTCTCTCTGCGCCCCTCCATCTCCTGCCCCCTCCCTCTGACCTGGCTCTTCCCCTTCTCTAATACCTGCTCTATTTGAGTCCATGTTCTAGGCCTGAAAGGATTAATTGCCGTTTATGCTTTATGTTTTTGTTCTGTTCGTTTCTTGGGGGTTATTTTTAGGCCTTAAGTGTCTGGTTGCTAGGATACAGTGTGAGAGAGAGAGAATGGAAGAGAGTTTGCGTTGTGAAGGCTGAATTACAAAATAATTCACGCACTGAGTCAGCACTGACACACACAAACACACACAGTGTTTTGTCTGAGGTTGTTATTGTGGACTTGTTTTTCTGGTTCTGTGTATCTTTTCAGCGCTGCGTGTGTCACTCTTATTAATGTTTTAACATTCTGGCTCATCTTCAGAACCTGCTGTTACATGCACATCTGAACGTTAGATGCAAATATGTTTGAGTGCATTCCTAAGATTGTCTAGTGCAACAAGTGTGCGTCACTTTTACATACTTTTCTCCTTTTTGCATTAAAACAAAGTCAAAGTTAGAATTCCCGCTTTTACAATTACGTAGAAATGGAGACGCGTAAACATGCTCTCAAGGGTACAGAGGCCACAATCAAAGCTTGGATGTTACATCATGCCTGTATGCAAGGCACTTCCAGCTTTAAGCCTGGTCTTTTCAAAATGAAGTTTCTATAAAACAAAACGGCTTTATCTCACGGATTTGTTTGTTTTTGATCACAAATCCATTGTTAATCAGGCTGGAGTTGGGGAACAAAACACAGCACGTTCACCAAAAAGTATTATTTGTGTCCCATGCGAAAACAAAAGTCAGCGTTTCGTTAATTGAATGTATGTACGAAAGTTAATTATTGTAAAACGTCCTTATTTTAAGCCAAACCATGATGTAACAAAGCCTTTGTTGCATTATTCTTAAGTGTTGTTTTGATTTACAACCTAAACCATGTGTTTAAAACTGGTAGATAATATAATACCCTTGAACAAATTGAGAATGTGGTGCAGTTGTATAGGAATGTACGTTGTTGGAGACAAGGTTGCTCAAATACATTCTCCTTTATTTCCAAATATTCTTGTTTTTGTTTCTATATTTGCATTTAAGGAAAACTAAAATACATAACGTAACAATCCATAAATCTGAAAAGGAGGGAAAATATATCAAATTAATATTGTATTTGTTATTTCTAATCGTCCTCTCAGTTTGCCTCTGTTATTGCCTGAGTTGGTTTTGATTCCTGCCAGATTTGAGCGTGTATCAGAAAAGACATGCATGGACACACACACAGGAAACAGATATGTTGTTGTGGTGCAGAACAGTTGCTAACATCCTGTACCGCTCTAGTACCACATTCCAGGAAACCACCTCCCAAAAGTGCCACCTATCTCTTACTCACATATACACACGCCTGACAGATATATGGTTCGATGATGCCACAGCTAATTTACTCCTGTGTCGCAGAGTCACCCCTTGACCCATTGACCTCACACACACACACACGCACGCACGCATAGGACAGAATTTAAGTTTTTTTAAACATACAGTATATAGATAGTCCCATTTGAGTTGGTTTTCTTTCCCATCATAGGTTCATCATTTCTTCAAAGTTTGGGAAAGCTGTAAAGATCTAACAGGTCCATGCTACAGGCCACAGGCGCCTCTCTTCTCTTCCACTCTGTCGCCCCAGTTCACACGCTGGTGTTAATGTACTTCTCCAGCCGACAGCTTGGCAGAGAGCTGATGCTTCACCTTTGTTCAACAACACACTGCTTACACACACTCCTGCCTGTAAAGCTGGCTACACACCAACCCGATTTTGGGAGTCAGAGGCCGTCAGAGGCAGTCGGGCATTCGCGGCGCCCTACTCAGGTTGGTGTGTCCTGCACCGTCGTCTCTTTACGGCACCTTTTCACAGGACTTTCTCCGACCTCCCGCGGCCGATTCAACATGTTGAATCAGGTCAGAGAAAGTCGGCCCAAGCAATCACTCTGATTGGCTGTTCACACTACCGCTGCCTGCTGGTAAGGACAGTTATTGCCACTCGTCGACTGAAGTATTTGCGGTGTGTTCGTAGGCGGGCGGCGTAGGTGGGCGGCGCAGGCGGGCGGCGTAGCCGACGTAGCTGACGTAAAAGTCGGGACGCCTTCGGTACGCGTTCTTTGGTCTCAGGTGGGTGTGTAGCGGCCTTAAGAGTGTTCCACTATCCATGCCCCTCTGTGTGTTAAACACGCAGACATTATCTCAATATCTGTATCATTTGTATTTCATTTAAACTAGCTTATCTTTTAGAGTTAAAATAACAAAGCCATAGAACAATTAGACAGTTGACTGAATCATTTGCATATTTTAAATATGATAAATACTTGCTGGTTTGACTTTTCAAAGGTAAAGATTTAATAAGAAACTATATCTATTTTGGTTTTTGACTTAGATAAAGGAAATACTTACTTACTTGTTTTATTACATGTAGCAGTATGAGACCGGTGGTGATGTTGCTGTGACGGCGCCCAATAGTGTGTGTGTGTGTGTGTGTGTGTGTGTGTGTGTGTGTGTGTGTGTGTGTGTGTGTGTGTGTGTGTGTGTGTGTGTGTGTGTGTGTGTGTGTGTGTGTGTGTGTGTGTGTGTGTGTGTGTGTGTGTGTGTGTGTGTGTGTGTGTGTGTGTGTGTGTGTGTGTGTGTGTGTTGTGTGTGTGTGTGTGTGTGTGTGTGTGTGTGTGTGTGTGTGTGTGTGTGTGTGTGGTGTGTGTGTGTGTGTGTGTGTGTGTGTGTGTGTGTGTGTGTGTGTGTGTGTGTGTGTGTGTGTGTGTGTGTGTGTGTGTGTGTGTGTGTGTGTGTGTGTGTGTGTGTGTGTGTGTGTGTGTGTGTGTGTGTGTGTGTGTGTGTGTGTGTGTGTGTGTGTGTGTGTGTGTGTGTGTGTGTGTGTGTGTGTGTGTGTGTCCCTCCCTCTCCTGGGAGCAGCATGTCACTTTGGTGAGAGTAAATATACCTAACAGCGCCCTGAGAGCACCAGGACTCTTCTCTCACTGACACAATATTTTTCTGCTGTTCTTAACGCACTCTGGGGAACACACACACACACACTCTCCCACCAGGGTTGTTTATGTGTGTGCTTACACAGAGCAGAGTCCGGTTGTCCGGCCCACCTGAGAGTGCATCAGGTGCGCCGCCTCAGGGCTAAAAGTGTGTTTGTGCGTGGACAGTGGTGCTCCGTGTTTTTGTTCACATGATGCGTTTGTGACTTTTGCTCTTTTAGTCCTTCAGTTCCCGTGTGAAAAAGGTGTGCGTGTAAATGTGTATTTTCCAGTTCCCAGGTGGAGAAACGCATGTTGGTAGTTACAAGGTTGTACAGTGTGTTAAGTTATCCCTTGTTGGTAGATACTAGAGCACTGGGATTCTCACAGCCTAAAATCAAGCTCTAAACACCGGGCTCTTTAGAAAATCTTTAAAGACCAGTGCACTTTTTTGTCAAGTTTTATTTTGTCAAAATTCTCTCAAATCCTCGTTTTTCTACTGCTTTAGTATACTTTGTTATCGCAACTTGGTCAGAGGGGTCATGTCTCCTAAATGTGTTGGATTTATTATAACTAGTAACATAACATAACGTAATAATCAATTTGCATAACATCTGCAAATGGATTTTCATAAGGCACTAACACAAAATATTGCCCTGTGGAAAATTAGAAATTGTTCTGTGAAAAGTTGACTCTTAGCAGAAGTAAGTCATTGGACGTTTATTAGTTAAAGTCTGCATCTAATTATTGGGAGAAAGTCAGTTGATACATCTAATGTAGTCTTGGAGTTTATACTTTTTAGAGTCAACCCTGAAATACTCTACAACACACTTCACAGGGTTCCTACCGTCATTAAAAACCTGGAAAAGTCATGGGAATTCAAAATGCAAATTCCAGGCTCTGGAAAAGTTATGGAAAACAATATTTTTCCCAAAGTTTTGGAAAAGTCATGGAAATGTAACTAAAGTTGCATCAAATATAATTTATATTTTATCTAATCGCCGAAATAGTAATACTATAAGAATAATAAATACTGTATAGTAATGAAACGTAAAATGGTATTTAACTGTCGAGGTATTTTGCTGGTGAGAGATCACGCCCTCTAGTCTACAGTGGCTTTAGTCTGTAGGAGCTAGTAAGCCTACTATTTGATTTGTTTTAGATTGGCACAACATGTTTCAGATGCAGACCTTATTTTCCAGCTTACCATGTTAAAATAAAAATGTTTCAGTGGTACCGCTGAGAAAGAGTAATCTTTTTGGTCATGGAAAATTAGATAAAGGTCATGGAAAAGTCATTGAAAATCATTGGTGAAGAAGTGTATGAACCCTGACTTCAATACCATACTCTCTCAACTAATAGACATTTGAATGATGTTACTTAACACATTAATAGTCTAGCATGTGAACTAAATGTGTATGGCTGCAGAAGGAGAGCTTGTTCTGTAAGAGACGATCCCTATGGATACGTGTGCCTTTTTCTTTCTGCTGCTCCTCCCCTACAGTTTCCTGAAAAAGAGCTCTTGTCTGTTCACTGGAAGAAGTGCTATAGAGAGGCAGAGATATAACATCTTACGTCATGTCCTTCTTACTCTCTGTCCCACTTGTTCCCTCATCTCCTCCTCTTCCTCCTTCAGCCCTTCTGTACTTTCCCTCTTGTCCCCATCCGTGATGTGTGTTCTCTCACTGTTGAACAATGTGTGTGTGTGTGTGTGTGTGTGTGTGTGTGTGTGTGTGTGTGTGTGTGTGTGTGTGTGTGTGTGTGTGTGTGTGTGTGTGTGTGTGTGTGTGTGTGTGTGTGTGTGTGTGTGTGTGTGTGTGTGTGTGTGTGTGTGTGTGTGTGTGTGTGTGTGTGTGTGTGTGTGTGTGGTGTGTGTGTGTGTGTGTGTGTGTGTGTGTGTGTGTGTGTGTGTGTGTGTGTGTGTGTGTGTGTGTGTGTGTGTGTGTGTGTGTGTGTGGTGTGTAGTGTGTGTGTGTGTGTGTGTGTGTGTGTGTGTGTGTGTGTGTGTGTGTGTGTGTGTGTGTGTGTGTGTGTGTGTGTGTGTGTGTGTGTGTGTGTGTGTGTGTGTGTGTGTGTGTGTGTATTTTTATTTTTGGCCTATCCAAGGCCACAAAGCACTCTCTTGCTCTTTCTCTGTGACTCTTCTGCAGCTATATGACATTGAGTAAGAGCCTATAGAAAATGTAGACTGTGGGCGACCTCCGAGAATAGTTGAGCAGCCTGTGAGGCGTACATGTGATGTGTGTTTAACCCCCCTGGCTCTCAGGTTAGGCAGGGGGCACGAGCGTTCTTGGCTCCAACAAGAACAATTGCTCCGAGGGAAATTAGTCTCTACCTGGATTATTTACAAACCACAGTTCTTCCAAAGGCTGCTTAAAACTTACTCTGCACGCTTCAATAAAACCATCACCACAAGCATGTGTAATTCATCAAACAACTTGCCTACTTATTTATCTTCAATCTAACTCAAGTTCTGCAGAATTTAAAGTAACACAGTTGGACATTTTAATGTAAACTTTCCAAAACATTGGCTTCTGATTCCAGCATTTCTTCCACGGGCAGGAAGTGAATTTCTAACATTTTGATTAGAACATCCACTTTAAGTCGACTGCTCTAATGTATATTGTCAAAACCAAAAACTGGTGCTTGTAATAATAGTTGTTTTGATGGTCGATTCATCGTATTTGAAAAAAGACCAGATTGCTTTCAGTCCGTCAGAAGTCCAATTTTGGGGGTCTTCTTATAGTTTATATGATAGATAGTTGTTTACTTAAGGGTATGTCTAAAATAAGGACAATATACTTCAGAAATGAGTCAAATAAGTTAAAAAGGTCATCTTACGTCATGGGGCATTAAACTGTTAGGTGTTTAGTTGCTTATACAACAAGTGCTGTATTTTTAAAGTTGCAGCTTATAGTAATCCCAAAGTACAAAAAGTATAAAAAATCATTTCGAATCATTCAAGCTTATATTTTAAGATTAATTTAGCATTTTTAATAAATACATTTTAAGTAAAAAATCCCTTCTGAATGTTTTACTTATCCCATCAATATGTTTCCAAACTTTTCGCTCTCTCCGTCCCTCTCCTGTCTTTCCGTCTTTCTGTCTGCGTCTCACTCTCCAGTCTTCCTCAAGTATTGGCCTAATGAATGTTTAATGGACTTGGTGGGAAGAGTCCAGACACTTTGGGATTCAGGCGTACAGGCTCTGATTACCCTCCTCCTCCTCCTCCTGCTGCGGAGCCCACCCTCCTGTTTTCTCTCCCTCCTTTCACTCTTACTTTCTCTGTCTCACCCTCCAAGTCTTTTATTATCCCTCCATCCCTCCCCTCCACCTCCTGGTCTTGTGTTTCTTTCGTCTCTGTTCCCCGAGCTCGGCGCTTCAGGCAGATTCACTTATCCAAGCAGCTGTGACAAAGACAAGGCTGTGTATACTTGTATAAATGTGTTATGGGCAAATACTCACTGTCTCTCAAGTTTGAGTGTTTTTACAGACTCTCCTCACCCACACACACTTGCACTGGTCGTTTCCCACATCCTCGCTAAAGCTACGTTGGGTTAAAGTAGTGAAGTAGTAGCCAACTGCCTCTAATAGCTGTTCAGAGGCCCTTTGCGCTTTATGAAAATCCTGAGTCTGCAACTCCACTGTTAGTTTGGCACAAGCCTGTCAGTTGGCTTGCTGCTGAGTAGGACTCTCTCCTCTTCACCTCTTTTCTCACTCCACTACTCTGTGTGACTGCCCGTCTGTCCCTGCCTCCTTCCCATCATCGCGCGCCCTTTCCTGGCACCGCAGTCCAAGTCAGTCATGCCGGTGAGGCAATGTAGCTGCTGCGATTATTTTCATCAATTCACTGTTTTTATCAATCAAATAGTGACGCATTTTGTCACTGAAATGCAAGACAAATCAATATATCATCAAATTCAAACACGAAGCAAATTCATATAAATGTACCCCAACAGTGTTTGTTTACATGAAAACAAACAGTGTTTCTGTCCAAAGTGCATTGTGTGTTTACATTTCCCTCCCTCATAAATCATCTGCAAATATTGTATTGTTTACAATTTGCTTTCCTGCAGTCGCCTTCCTTCTTGCCTCTTATGACACGTTGCCAACTGTTGTTGTTGAATGTCAGAATATGGCAACCATCCATCCACCGTAGCACTACTAGTTGTCTAAATGTACTTGTTAATTTAAACATTTATGTTAAAGAGAAGCAGCAAATCATCACATTTAGGGAGCTAGTGCTATAGTTAGTTGAACATTTTAGCTTGTTAATAGTTTCTTATCCCGTTGTTCCAGCTCTAAAAAGTTAAGAGAACACAAGGCAGACGAGACAGAACTTAAGGATGGTAGAAACTGTAATCACAGTACAATGAACTCTAAGTTATAGCACCTGAACTCATGTAAAACTGCACCAAAATGCAGCAGGCACACAGCGACGAATCTTCCTCGTTACCCATTGAAGATGACCAACACGCTGCCCTGCACCCAGCCTAAACACAGCACCCGGCCTCTTCACCTTCTCAAGTCTTTTGTCATTTTCTCTTTCTTTCTCTCTCACTCTTTCATCTACTCTGTGTGTGTGTGAGAGTGGAGGTCATTGTTGGATTGTTGCGCGGCGCACATAGCTGGAATAGCATCAGTGTTAGAAGTCTGCCACCGAGATCACACAGAGGAAAAGAGGCATCCGCACTCGTAGAGGGTAGGAGGAAGGGGGGGGGGGGGGGGGGGTGTAAGCAATCTGATCTGGATGACAACAGACTACCAGACGAGCTATGATCTCATCGCTCCCTCATAACCTCCCCCCCCCCCCCCCCCCCTCCTTCCTTCCCTCCATCCACCCCCTCTCTCCTCTCCCACTCATTGTCTCTCTTTCTCTCTCTTCCCACTTTTGTTTCCCCGATCTCCCTCCCCCGTCTCCTTTTCCTCCAAATTTCTTTTCTCCACTAGTCCCGGTCCTCACCCGTTCTCGTCTTGCCTTCTTCTCTTTCACCCCGACCCCCTCTCTTTCCCCCAACTCCCTCCCCTTCATCCTCCTCCTCCTCTTCGTCCCATTTGCATCATTTTCTACCACCTGCCCCTCACTTGTCCACACACACACACACACACACACACACACACACACACACACACACACACACACACACACACACACACACACACACACACACACACCTCTTGACGCACTTGCACTCTCTAGTGTCCCAGGCCAGAGATTAGGCGCACCCCTATCGTCAACCCTCCACACCAGTCTCTACATTATTGATGCCAAGTCTGCCTGTGTGTGTGTTTCAGAGTGTGTGAGAGAGTGTGTGAGAGAGTGAGGCTTGTGTATGGATGCTGTAATGGCTATCTGGTGTCTCCCTTAGGGGGGGGGGGGGGGTTTGAGGGAGGAAAGTATCCAAAGCGAGAGAGTCGAGGTCAGAAAGGTTAAGTGTGGTGGAGGGGCTTTGGTTGGGCTCTTCCCTGCTGCTCCTCTTTCTCTCTTCTCTGTCCTAACTTCACACACACCATTCGCTCACACACAAATTCCAAAAATTCCCAGCTAAAATTCTCCTATTTATTGTACAAGGATGATAAAACAGATCTGTGTGTGTGTGTGTGTGATAGCTGATCCTGTTTGAGTCGGGACAGCTCAGCCTGGGTTGGACTCTGGGAGGACAGAAAGACAAAGGCACCTGTTCTTGCTCTCTGCATTCCTTTAAACCTAATCCCTACCATCACACACACACACACACACACACACACACACACACACACACACACACACACACACACACACACACACACACACACCAGGGTTCCCGCGGGGTCTTAAAAAGTCTTACATTTGATCATCAGAATTGAAGGCCTTAAAAAGTCTTAAATATGATCAAAAAAATAAGAGAGGTCTTAAATATGATTTAGAAGGTCTTAAAAATGATCGTATTTGAAAGGTACTTCTGTGGTGCGATGGCGTCTAAATGTGTTTTGGGGGAAATGTAAGTAACCAGTACGGCAATAGCCTTTCAGTTCCCCCCAACAATTTGTATTGAAATAAATCAACATGGAACCGGTAATCACTAACTTTGTTTCCCCCGGCCCCTTATCGGAGAACACCCAGCTAGTAACCTAGCAACCAACCAAGCTTCAGCTAGCGGCAGTCAGAAACTCAGGTATCTTCGAATCTACTTAAAAATAAATATGGGGAAGTGTAAGTTCCACCGTATTTGGTTGGAAAACATCGAATTTAGTGCTTGGTTGAAACCAGTGGAGGGGAACGTGTTTGAAGCCCGCTGCACCTTTTGCAAACAAAATTAGCATTTGTTTTGCTAATGCAGCGTTAGCAAGTGCAACAGTCTACGTCAAGCCTAAAAGCGGAGGTGCTGTGGACGCTAAATACCGTAGCTAAACACCAATCATACAACAGCATGAAGGCAGCAGAGCTCTGAATATAGCTCTTGTCACTCACTCACTCACACACTCACTCACACACACACACTGTTTGTCTAACACGCTAACACAGTTCTGTGTACTGTTATGCTGTTATGTTCAGTCATCGTTCTTATGTTGAACATGAATACATTTACTTTGTAAGTAATTATGGGACGTATTTCTTCTTTCATACTTTCTTCCTGTGAAATAAGTCTTAAATTATATTCAAAGTGGTCTTAAAAAGGTCTTAAAAAGTCTTAAATTTGAGTTGGTGAAACCTATTGGAACCCTGACACACACACACACACACACTATGCTATGAAGTCGCTTTTATAAAGGCTGTTGCTAATAACGGTGTATAATGTGGCACTTCAGGTGGAGAATGTCTTCTTGCTTTTATTCACACTCAGCCTGACTGTCAGTCCTTCAGATATTTACGTGGGATCCATTTCACTGAAGGACCTGACATTTGATGTGTGTGAGAATCATGACCTCTATGACCCATGCCAAAGTAAAAGAGATAATTGGAGATGCATCTGGTCAGACATGCAAATGCGCTAAAAATCACAAACTCGCATTGTCATAAAACTCTAAAAGCTGGAATGTTGTTATTATTTTCATTATACATTAATGCGCCAAATATTTTCTTGACTAATTACCAGCTTCTCAAAACCCAAGTTGATGTCTTTTCAAGTTGGGTCTTGTCTTGAGATGTAGCTTCTGTTACACATTAACCTGATGGACTTAAGTGCTCATGGTAATTAATGTGCATTGTCCCTTCTTAAACAAATACATATGAAATGTAGTAAAGCAGAAAGTGTCTATAAAACTGAATTTTTAGTTTTTTGAATGAAAAAATTACACAATAACCGATATTAAAGTAGATGACACGTGTTTTTTACTGTCCATCTGAACTCCCAGTACAAAGAGTGATCTACTGTTGGCCACTGAGTCGCTTGAGATAAAGTCAACAGTATTACTCATTTATTAGTATCAGCCAGATTGGCCATTTTGACCATTCGCATCCCGACTTGTTTTGAGACAGTCACTATCAGTTTGCTATGTCTGGAAATAATGTGTTGTCCTCTACAGTGTGTGTGTGTGTGTGTGTGTGGGTGATTGTGTGTTATTGTTGGACGCTCAGCCAGGCCAGTATGTTTATGATTACCCCCGGTGTGTTCCTCTGTGATTGTAGCGCACAAGTGTTTGATCGAGCAACAAGTGTTCCTCTGAAAGTGAAAGAGGAGGAGGAGGGTGGGAGGAGAAAAAGGAAATAAAACGACAGTGAGCGAGGGCTGTTCTTCATTCTCATGCTAACTGCTGCCTACTTATGCACGTCTGGAAATTACACACACAGACGGTACATTTTTACACCCATTGTCATTTCACACTTTGTATTTTTTGCTATAGCTAACGGTCTGCACAACCTTTCGCTTCAACCACCTACTATCTGCATAAAATCCAATGCTTAAAAAATCCTACCTCGAATTTGGAGATTTAAAATGTGTAGGCCTATTGTTTGACTGAAATTCAATTTTTTGTATTTTGAATTGCTAAATGACTCCTTAGTAGGTGGATTTATTGACCATGTTATCCAAATATATCACCCAAATTGTAGAAAATCAGCAAGAAATGGTGGTGAGGAATATCTAATATCCTACATAAATGTCCTTTCCACCAATTTTTAACAAGAAAACTGATAAACTAAATGTGAAAGATGGTTACGAGTCTATTACATAGCATTACAAAAATAGTAAAGTAGTTGAGTCACGTTGATGAAAGGATCAAGTATTATGTTTAGATTCATAAATGTCTGGCAGATGTGCTATCAACATTATTTAGAGTTATGCAACAGTGACTAAAGGGTCAGAACAGGCCAGCGGAGATTATCAGAGCTATCCATCTCTGCCTCAGGCCACCATCCAGAAAATCCATTGACAAGCCTGCACATCCATAATCTGTTGGTCTGGGCGTGTTTGTTTTTTTTCAATCTCTGGAGCAGCTTGTCTCATTTCCTCTGTTTGCATTTGCATGTGGTGCAGTTAAACGCATGGCAAACACTGATTTCATGCTAGTTTATATGTCTTTCCATGTCCTCCCAAAGAAGGAAGTAATACAAAAATAAAGCATGAAAATAGAAAAACCATCCCTTGTAAAACAGCAGACCTGTAATGAATACTACATTTCACTTACAACTTTCAACAATTAGCCGCTTTCACACCGGAGTACTTTTCCCAGGAATAGTTCCGATAGTTCCTGGGGTTTTGCGTTCACACCAAAAAGATCTGGAACTAGAACTTTTTTTCGGGAACCTTTTCACCCCTTTTCAGTCCCTGCTAGAGAGGTGGTACTTTCCTGGGGAGGAAAAGGTTCCAATTTCTGATTGGCTGGGCGAATTGCAAACCACGCCCCGTAAAACTCAGAAAGGTTTTGTGAAGCCGCCATTTTATTTGCTCGCATTAGCATTAGCCCAGCGCACTAACGGAGAGAGACTAACTTATGGCAACACAAAAAAAAACATGGGAGCGGTGGAGTGATGAGGAGGTGTCGGCGCTTCTGGCGATTTACTCCGGGGACTTCGGGTGGCAGTATACGCCGTGAAGTTGTTTGCAGCCTGCCAGTAAAGCAGCAGCAGAAGAAGAAGAAGAAGAAGTGACGTCAGCGGCTTCATTTGCGTAATCCTCCCTCAGGAACTTATTCCGGTGTGAACGTGATCTACTAGATAGTTCAGGAACTAAAGATTTACGGTGAACTAAGTTCCGGTAACTATTCCTGGGAAAAGTACTTGGTGTGAAAGCGCCTACATTGTTTGACATTTGTTTAATGCAGTTAGTTTTATGGACTGTAATTTTCCTCCATATGTTTAACTAATGCTTCACAATCAATCATAATTGTATCAAAGTCATAATATGGACTAGTGCAATATTAAAATCACAGAAAGCACAATATTTGCCAAAGAATAATATAATAAGTATTGAAGAGCTACACAGATATCCCGGCCTCAAATCGTTTTACAGAATTAGAAAAACATATTTTCTTGGTACAGATCCTCTTAAAAATCACACCATGATCATTTCAATATATTCCCTTTTTTTAATATCTAATCCCTATTTCAAAATTGCAATATTATACAATGATACACATTTTTTTTTTCAAATGATGCAGCCCTATTTTTAACTCAATGTCATAAGATAATAAGAAAATAACACCTTTCCTCTATTATATTGCATTACATCAGATAAGGTAACAATTGTTTTTTGATCAGTCAGTGTAATGTGATTATTTGAACCAAACATTATGAACTAACATCATCTGGCATTACATATCCTGCGCAACAACACTTTATCAGGGTGGATGTTTTTCCTTTGGTTACTCCACCTCCTCACAATACCTCACATGTGCCTTTTCTAACTGCGGTGTGTAGGATATTGTTGATGAAATAAAATACGAGCTATATCTGGCTGAATATTACACTGTATTAGTCAATTTTGCTGGGTCGTGTCAAATTATGTTGACCACCCAGGCGACAGAATGTTAGTGGGAGACTTGCACAAACATTATCAAACACGAGCACTTGTACAACATTTGGACACACGCACGCACACACGCACACGCTCGTGAGGACAGTCATATGCCCACACCCACAGTCTCTTACTCTGCAGCAGGTGGAGAGAGATGGAGGGACAGACAGGAGAGATGACTGGCCATGTTGTTTTCCTTCTGGTCATTGGAAAGAGTGACTGCATGAGAGGAAAGAGGTGGAGGAGAGGTGGAAAGGTTTTTCATGTGCCGTTCCACAAAGCCCACTAACACTACAACTTTCAGTATTGTAGTTTCAGTGTGTGAGTGTGTTTCCTCTGAAGAGCTTCTGTGGTAATGACAGCAGAGAAGTGTGGTTTATACAAAAGCCTTAGACTACGTCCACATTAAGCGCTCTACATATTTATTTGCATCTCCACTAAGATTTTCTAGGTTGTTCTATTAAAGGCCGCAGGCCACATTTAAACAACATGAAGAAGGGACAACAAATATGTTGGTTTTCGTCTGTTTGATTCTAAACACGTGTTTTTTTTACAACATCATTCACAGTTTCGTACGCTAACCGCCCCGCTCTCTTTATCTCTCTTTTATAGGGATCGCTTTCCCAGAGTGGGCTTACAAGCCAGAGTCGAGCCCCGGGTCCCGACAGATCCAGCTGTGGCACTTCATCCTGGAGCTGCTCAGGAAAGAAGAGTATCACGATGTTATCGCCTGGCAGGGAGACTATGGAGAGTTCGTCATCAAGGACCCGGATGAGGTGGCCCGGCTGTGGGGGGCCAGGAAGTGTAAACCCCAAATGAACTACGATAAGCTGAGCAGGGCTCTCAGGTATGAAGACACATACACTGAATGTGTTTGATTCATTTGGTATCTGTAGGTAAAAGTGTGTAGTCATTTCCTCCTGTTCCTGCTCTTTAACTTCTCCTCTGTGGGGACCAGCGAATGCACCAGATGAGCACATCATTATGATCTGTGTTCCTGACAGAGCTCCATATTCACATGTATATCTACCTTATGCTAATATCTAACGAGCCCACAAGCTCCAGTTGAATGGGTTATTTACTGAGGCAATCAAATTACATAAAAACTATTTACAATAGCCATGGTGGTTATATAAATCCACAGCGCACTTAGAGAAATAGCATTAGGTAACGTAGGTGGAAATTCACTTTTAAAGAACAGGTGGACCCCCCCTCTGAAACCAGGCCTGATGAGTAGACTTGCAGTAATCTCCCAACAAAGAGAAGTGTAGGGTTTTAGTGCGTTGCCACATGGACGGTAGGAAAAAGCATGAGCCTTGTGGGACTAGCTTCTGGCTCTCAGGGCATCGGATGAGCCGGGGGTTTGTTTCTCCGCTTCATTGACAGAGGATGAAATTGCTACTTTTCCATATCATTCGAGAAGGACAGGCAGTACCTTTCCCAGGCTCAGCAGGAGAGGAGACCTGCTCACTTCCAATAGGGATATTGTCGGGTAATGGAAGGATACTTTAAATAATTTCTAAGTCTAGCTGTTAATAGGGAACACTCAGAAGACTTGCAATTCTTGTATACTTGTTTTCTTATATTCAGGGGCATTTTTGATGAGAGCAAATGAAGGGAGAGGGACAAAAATAATGACAAGCCGAAAGGGTGGGAAATGGAAATTATCCATACAGCCTGCGCCCAAACTCCAAGGACCATCAGGGTTCCTTGACCTGAGTATCTCGTCTGTGGAGGTCACTGAAGTAGTAAAAGACTCGAGGGCTGTGATCTTGTGTTTAACTGCTCACCAACCAAGCTCTGCTTCTTTTATAACATAAAGAAAGTTTCCCAGAGCTTAGAGAATTATTCAGAACCTTGAGCGAGAGCACCTCTTCTCCTCCGGCCGAGGTCAAGCTGTTTTTGTCGGACCAAGGTCAAGCGGTTTAAGATGAATGAGATGTGAATGCATTGATCCAGCAAGAACTTTCTTTTCCTTGGACTATTGTGGTAAAGAGAGAGCTGAGCCTGGAGGAGATGCATCAGTCGATCCAACGCTCACCTTTGGTCGTGAACTCTTGAGTTGCATGTCTTTTGAAATACTTGATCACGAGGCCAAGCACACTACATGCTCCTTCCCAGCAGCAATGTGGTTTCCATGTGCTAAGAGGCTGTGAGCACGTGTTGAGTGAAGAGAGAGGTTGTTTGACACACATAGATAAACTAGCCCTGGTGCAACTATTTAGTAGATGATGTTATGACTCTTAATCACACACAGACACCCCCGAGGCTACACTTATTGTGAAGAAACATTCTGTCCAAATTACCAGATAACCATCTGTGACCCTGACATTTGATTCCAGTTATATCAATGACCTGCTGGAAGCATTTCATTCAGACACACATACCCCAATAGCTTTAACTCCCCCTCTCTGTTTCACCCACACATTGCATTGCCTGACGAAGCACTAATAGCCCTTTAATCAAGTCTATATAAAGTGTCAATGTCGTAAGAGTGGCCGCATGCCTTCACACGCTATTGACCTGGACAAGTTTAGATACTATAATGCTCCAAGTAGAGTTACAACACTGACCCATTTGACTGGTCACACCTATAACACCCTTTTCCATTAGTGAGTTAAGACGATTCCCCACCATGATCATGATTGGCTTTACCCGCTGATTTGGACATTATTATAAAGAATAACACAGGGGGATATTTCTAACTTTTTGTATCTGATGTTCAGTTTGAGTTTTTCTCTGACTAGATCTGCTTTGCTGACTTTTAATGGGCTTTGCTTTGTACGGGGTAAATCAAATTGGACTGACATGAAGTCAATAAAGCAAATTGCTTCAAGACCAACAACATAGTTTGGGGTTTTGCAAGTGAAAAAGTCCTATAAAAATAGATAAAAGCTGAGCTGCACAACACATGCTTCTGATTTTGTTTGTGCTTTTGGCTTTCACAATAGGTCATAAAACATTTTTATTATAGAAAGAAGAAACATCTGAAAGAATCGTGTGATCTATATTATAGCACATTTACGTTCAGCTATATACACAACACATATCTCTGTGCGACTTTTCTCAGCTGATGCTAGTTAGGTAAGAAGAGCATCTCATTCACGGGGTTGTTTGACCCCGGCTTTTTGTTTACAGCCAAACAAAGCTAAGATTAGGCTAAGCACTTCAAAGAAAGCTAACATAAGGAAATGCACTGAACTTCTTAATTTAGGGTTAGCCGGGGGGGCTTATGTGTGTGGTCATTTACACTGGTGAGATTAAGATAATGTCTGGTACAGATGGGATCCTGTGGGAACATAGGGAATTAACATGGACTACTAATGTGGGCATGTACACGTTCCGAGTCTGGATTTAGGATTCCTGAATGAGAGAGGAAGTGAATATACACGAGGATGCTTGTGGTCAAGCTGTGTATTTATAGCACGTCCATCCTCTAGAGCTGTAGGAGATTTTGAGCTTAGGCTGCAGTAAGTGCGTATATACAGCGGTACTTAGTGCCCTGTGATGGGAACGGACTTACAGGCTGATTATCAGAAAGTTTCCGACACAGGAGTTTCCCCTCTGGCACTCGTGTGTCCTCATCCAGCCTCCTTCAGCCAGGTCGCCTCCCTCTGTGCTTGTAATTTAAGCAGAGTCACTTCAGGCTTAGACTGGGAGAACAGTCAACAAAAAAAGCACACACACACACACACGTCCGCATAGTCACCTGATTTGACACCAGAGCTTTGGTCAGAAGACACTGGAAATGAAGCCTTTCAAGATGCACATCAATAGTAATGTGGGAGGAGGATTAATGGCTCTGAAGATTAATGAATGTATAAAGGAGGCACAGAATGCACATGTGCATGGTAACTGTCCCCACATGTAGCCAAGTGTTGGGGAGCAGGCCACCTCGTGCCCCTCATCTGGAGAAAACCTGGAGTCTGCTAATAATGGAGACCACAGTCGGCATGTGGCAATTAGCGCACACACACATGCTCACACACTTTAAAGGCATGCCTGTTTTGAAGTTTTCTTTTTATCACTTAGCCTTTGTAATTATTATTTTTACCTCACTGATGTTCTGCTTTCCTGTCTGCCATGCACATGGTGGAAATTCCCTTAATCAGCAGTGTGTGTGTGTGTGTGTGTGTGTGTGTGTGTGTGTGTGTGTGTGTGTGTGTGTGTGTGTGTGTGTGTGTGTGTGTGTGTGTGTGTGTGTGTGTGTGTGTGTGTGTGTGTGTGTGTGTGTGTGTGTGTGTGTGTGTGTGTGTGTGTGTGTGTGTGTGTGTGTGTGGTGTGTGTAGTGTGTGTGTGTGTGTGTGTGTGTGTGTGTGTGTGTGTGTGTGTGTGTGTGTGTGTGTGTGTGTGTGTGTTGTGTGTGTGTGTGTGTGTGTTTCCTTTGAGGGGACACTGTCTCGGTCCATGCGTCATCTTGTTATCCCTCTCCCACGGCCGCTGTGATATTCCCACTCCTGTTGAGAGGATTACAGACCCACTGTGTGTGTGTGTGTGAACGCTGTCTACCTCTCTATCATGGTAGAGAGGTGAAAAAAAAGCCTGATATAAAAATAGGAATTCATTCTCACGTTAAAAAATACTATTATTTATGCAGGAGGACCCTTTCTTTACCTCATTCAAGATTGTTTTTCATTTCAAATGAGGTTCACTTCAAAGTTGGTGTGTCCTATCTTTAATGCTATACCAAGATGTCTTTCCTAAAAAGAAAATGTAAGTAACATTTTCAGATATGTTTGAGTGCCATTTTAAGAGGTTTCGTTTGTGTTTCTGACACATTGTTTTCATTTGATCCGATCTCCCTATACTCATAACTGATTGGTTTATTTATACATGGGCTCTCCTCCTTTCTTAAAACCATGGAGGCATACAATGAACTTTACACGGGTCCTGAGGAGATGCAGTGTTTATTTAGAGAGAAACTGGCACCTACTCTGTACATTTACTACCACTTG